>NW_015641608.1:1291298-1294855 GCF_001515625.1 Sinocyclocheilus rhinocerous | reverse complement strand
GGAAGCAGCTCCGGGCGGATGACGTAGGACGTCTGCGTTGCGCATGCGCCGCTCAGATGTGCCGAACGCGGAAGCGCAGGGGAGAGATCAAAACAACGGTCACAAATTAGAAGTACAAAACGAGGATTTGTAAAGAACATTTCGATATAAGCCAAGAGGAGACTGGTTTTCCTTTGCTAAAGTAAGGAAACTTTGCTTTCTTTGCTCCTGTAAACAAATGCTGGTTTTCACGAGACTCACCGGCGCATGAGCAACGCAGACTTCTTACATCATCCTCCCAGAGCTTTGAATATGGTTAGTTTTCTTACAAAAATGTATCGATTCGCTACAGGAGGCCTTTGTTCACCCCCCGGAGCAGTGTGAGGCACTTTTTTTATTATGGATGGATGCGCTTTATTTCACTTCTTTTGGACTGATGAACTGCAACACCCGCTGACTGCCATTAAACAGCTTGGAAGATCAAAGTCACTTTTTTATATAACTCCGATTGGATTTATCTGAAAGAAGGAAGTCATATACGCCTAGGATGGCTTGAGGGTAAGTAAACAATTGGCTAATTTTCATTTTTGGGTGAACTATCCCTTTAAGTCTGTCTTGCAGGTTTTAGCATCTTCGTAACTCAGATGTGACTTTGCAACCTACCTCTTCCACATGTGTGTACCTATAGAAAAAGCACTTCCTGGCATCTCTAAAGGAGGTGATTGACAATATCTGTCACAATTCTGCTTTCACCATAAATGAGTGATGAAACTCCATTATTATAAATTACCAGCCCCTCCTTCTCTGGATATGCCCATATAAGGACAGAAATGAAAGGAGTCACTTTGCATTTAGTAGGAGCAAACAAATGATAAATTAAATAATATTTGGCCAACACACGAGGAAGAGAAAACAACACAGAATAAGCACACACATGTAACATCAGTTACAATATGCAATCTGAAGTGAATATGCACTTTGTCACGATTAGTCATTTAATGAGTCATTTTGGAACCACCATTATTACACACTCAAAACCATTTAATTAATTACATTTATGCCCACACAAAACAACAATTTACCTTTCTAGTTCGCAGTGACATACCTGTAAAGTGTTCATCAACAGATGAACATAAATGAGGTGCTGAGGGGGAGATGAGCTACACTGAGTCAATCTCTCAAGCTATATATAGCTATATAGTTAAATACATAATTAAACTATAAACAAACAAAGAAAAATGCCATTAATTGAGGGTGATTAATTATAAAAAATATATAGAAAATAAACAATTAATTGTGCCTCATACACAGATTCCATAATAAGAAATGTTACTATTAAAAGTATCTGAGTATAATGTTATTTATGAGATTAAAATGTGTGATTCATACGAAATATGATTGAAATATGCAAAACGTTTAAATATACAAAACTCTTTACTACATCATTACAATATGTCTGCTCAAGGTCAGATAGTTTTTACACTTAAAATATGATTTAATTAATTAGAAAGAGACTTTGACATGTAGAAAATGTCTAAACCATTTCTGCCTTTCCATTTCTGCTTTTCATGTATTAAGATCATCACTACATGTAACTGGGAGCTGCACAGTGCCTAAAAAAATGAACAATACTATCAAATTGCTGCAATGTGTACATTACTGTTCAAAAATCCGGGGTTCAAAAGTTTCAAAAGTCAGTGAGTCAGTCTGACAGTAGTTTGTTTTTGAAAGAAGTCCCTTATGCTCACTAAAGGCTGCATTGATTTAATCACAGTAAAACAGTACCATTATGAAATATTATTACAACTAGAAATAATTGTTTTAATATATTTTAAAATGTAATTTATTTCTGTGATGGCAAAGTTGAATTTTCTGCAGCCATTACTCTAGTCTTCAGTGTCACATGATCCTTCAGAAATCATTCTAATATGCTGATTTGCCTTTACAGCTTGTATCTTAGATACTCTGCTAAAAACATCTGTTTGGTTTTGATGATCATGTCTATCGCGCTGAAATCATGCGTTTTAAACCATATTAGTTTAAAGGGGTTATGACATTGATTTTTTATTTTTATTTTAAAACGTTCCTTGAGGTTTACTTATAATGTTAATAAAGTTTTATGCACATAAAAAACAAGTAAATATGTGAAAAATTATTATTTTCAACCCTCATTCTGACCCTCTGTCAAACGACCTGTTTTTAAGGGGCGTGTCCTTTAAGGCTTGCAAGTAATTGGCCACTGTTATGATTGGCTAACGTCATTGCATAGGAAACAGTATCAATGCCACCTCACTATTGCATGTGAGTGTTTTGACAACATGATCAAAATAAAATGGCCATTTCCAGACAAAGCATTATGAAATAATTTACTTATGGTTTGTGATGCAGCTGCTGTCAGATTTACTACTGTTTCATATTTCAACAAAGGTTTCTTTGTGAACTCTCCATGACACCTCTTTTACAAAACAAAATACTCTGAACAATCTTCTGACACAATCCGGGATGCCATTAAAAAATAAACTATCCACTTGTTCCTTTATGCTGGGATTCTTCTGATATCTGTACAAAGACGTGAACGAACGAGCTGTTTAAACCAAACGCATCAAAGCGAACGTTCTTTCACTCCATTTGTCCTATTGACAACAGACTGTGGACTGTGTCAGAAAGCAAATGCGCATCTGTATACTGTATCCATTGTAGACAAGATAGTGGCTGTGATTGTAATTTCTATTTGCTTTTGATGCAATGTGACACTCGATTTAGCGTAATCAAGAGTCAGCCATTAAGCAAGTGAAGACCATGGGTGAGGCCTATGGTGAGAAGAAGAAGATTTGTCAATGTCTAGCTCTTGAGGCTGGGTTTATGCAAATATTTGTGCCCGAGTGACGACACCTTGCACCTAAGATCCAAAATGGAACGTTTTTGGAGCTTGATTAAATAAATGCTTTGTTTATAATGAGGAGGACGTTTTAAGCTATGAAACTTGCAGGATGTTTTAATGGTAAAAATACCTTTTATATGCCAAAAGATCAAGGCAAATTTGATTTCTCATGTCATGTCCCCTTTAAATTTCTGATATACGGTTTTCTGAGCGCATAGAAAGTGGCTGTCACATGACATGTGAGTACTAAACTAAGTTATCTTTCATGTCTTAAACTGTCAAATACATATAAGTTTATGTTAAAAACACACAATTTACAAAAACAGTCAGTGAAGGTAAACAGCTGGGAAAGAAATCGCATGTTTATATTAGATCTGTGTGGCAGCAGCATAATATTCATTAAAGGTCCCATATTTTCAAAACTGAAATTTCCTGGATTTTTTCACGAGTTTAAGTTTCAAAACTGTCAGTCCACAGTAAAATGCACACAGCCTGCATAAAGTAGCTGTGATTTTTCACGAACCATTGTGACTTCCGTAAAAAGGTGACGTCAGAACTACACAGTCAACACCTTCAGTCACCAACCCCGAGCACTGCCCACCGTCCCACTCTACTTTTGCCAAACCCCCAGACAACATCGCGTCCATGCCATTGCTGAGCAACAACAACACGGAAACATGTCGAAAAGGTTAACTTT
>NW_015641608.1:1285440-1289530 GCF_001515625.1 Sinocyclocheilus rhinocerous | reverse complement strand
GGGTTAAATGCAGAGCACTAATTCCTAGTATGGGTAACCATACTTGGCCACATGTCAAGTCACTTCACTTAAATTCTCACAGCCTGCTTAAAGTTCTAGCTATTTTTCACGAACCGTTGTGACTTCCGTAAAAAGTTGATGTCAGAACTACACAGTTACCGCCTTCAGTCACCACCCCGAGCACCGCCCACCGTCCCACTCTGCTTTTGCCAAACCCCCAGACAACATCACGTCCATGCCATTGCTGAGCAACAACAACACGGAAACATGTGAAAAGGTTAACTTTAACCACGAAACCAGATCGGCCGACCTGTAACGTTACACTCTCACTCAAAGGATGGACGATCTGACAGGATTGTTACTATGAGGTGGATCACATCTAACGTGTATAGTAAAGACAAACTCACCGTGTCTATCTAGTCATGATGAAGATGTATATACATTTCAATTTCAGCAGGCAACTATTTTTACAGCTACATTATTGTTCCGGCCACAATTAATCACAACAATGTATATACAATTACAAATGATTATATATAAATTGTCAGTTTGTTGTTTCATACACATGCACAGACATTATTTCATACACGACATAGTCGTGAGATGCAAGAAATCTGTAGACGCGCCCACGCCCATAACAACAAAAGACAATACTTTATTGAACCTTTTCTGATAAGAAGTGTGCTGCAAACGCAAGCATTTTTGACGATCGTTTCTGTCCAGTCCGCTCGTTTTATCGCGTTTAACCACAGCTGTCGTCGGTTTTTTGTCCAGCAGTGGCAGCAGATATGCGATCGTATTTCTAATTTGAGGCCGTATTATGTCGATTCTGGCACCCAACATCACAACAAGATGATATTTTAAGCTCCTTATGTAGCCGAATCTGCACTGGTTTGAATGGGCCGCCTCCAGTTTTCCCTTTGTTGTGCTGCCTCCAGCTAGCGCTGGACGTAATTTTGACATCGGCTGACCCTAGTTACCTGTGGTTGGCCTGGCTGTGCGTCACTCAGAAAACAACAGGCCAATCAGAAGAGAGACTCATGAATATTAATTAGACAGGCCAAAATCGACCTGTTCTCAGCAGAGCTCCTGAGAGAGGAGCTGTAAAAATATATTGAGATGGTTTTTGGTACTTATACTGCAAATATATATTCTTAAGGACATCAAAACCTAAAATAAAACTCCAGAAAGGTGTAAAATATGTGACCTTTAAATAAATCAATAAATCCACTGCTCTCTTGTCTCCTCTGAGGCTGGGACTCTAAATAGTGTTCAGTGCTCGTCTGTGCAGCCAAAGACAGAACAGTTAGCATGCTTTGCTCGAACGTTTGCCATGGTGTTAGAACTGGTACACCGTTGTCGCTTGCAAAAACACAATGGTGGCGCCGTGCAGTGCAGATTAAGGCGGTAATATTATAATAAAATCCCCTTTCTATGTCACATGGGGAGCAAAATCTGATGCGCTCGTTTTTTCACAAGCTTACAGAGAAAGGTTTACAAAAAAAAAATTACTGGGTTAATCTTTTTCACGTTTCCTGGGTTGGTAGATGCACCAGGGACCCAATTATAGCACTTAAACATGGAAAAAAGTCAGATTTTTATGATATGTCACCTTTGAAAATATTCAAAATTTTGTAAAATTGGGGAAAAATACTATTAACTTAATTAAACAAAATATTTTAAATTTTAGTTTATTTAGTGTATTATTATTATTAGTGCATAATATTATTATTACAGAACTACTGAAAGTTTATTTGATACTGTGTTATTGGTGTATATGGTGAAATAGTGTCAGAAAATGACAGCAAACCAAATAAAGATCTTTCAGTAAAGAATTGACTTTCTTGCAAACAAATAAAAGTTGACCATATTAAACCATATTTCAGAATTAAATCACCAATCCTGTATATAAAGCTCAATATAAATGCTGCATTGCAAGTCAAAAGAACTTGAGTCCAGTCAAGAGGTTTCATTCACTGGTTTGGGTAATAAAACTTCCACTGAACTTCCAAAAATAACAGGCACCCACTGCTTAGATAAAAAATAGCCTATTAATGTCATACAGCCACAGTTAGATCATACCTCCAAAATAAAACTCTAAAAGTGTTAGATGGAGATTAGTCAGTATGCTAAACTACAGTGGGTACGGAAAGTATTCAGACCCCCTTAAATTTTTCACTCTTTGTTATATTGCAGCCATTTGCTAAAATCATTTAAGTTAATTTTTTTTCCTCATTAATGTACACACAGCACCCCATATTGACAGAAAAACACAGAATTGTTGACATTTTTGCAGATTTATTAAAAAAAAAAAACTGAAATATCACATGCTCAGTATTTAGAGTAGAAGCACCCTTTTGATCTAATACAGCCACGAGTCTTTTTGGGAAAGATGCAACAAGTTATTCACACCTGGATTTGGGGATCCTCCGCCATTCCTCCTTGCAGATCCTCTCCAGTTCTGCCAGGTTGGATGGTAAACGTTGGTGGACAGCCATTTTTAGGTCTCTCCAGAGATGCTCAATTGGGTTTAAGCCAGGGCTCTGGCTGGGCCATTCAAGAACAGTAACAGAGTTGTTGTGAAGCCACTCCTTCGTTATTTTAGCTGTGTGCTTAGGGTCATTGTCTTGTTGGAAGGTAAACCTTAGTTCCAGTCTGAGGTCCTGAGCACTCTGGAGAAGGTTTTCATCCAGGATATCCCTGTACTTGGCCGCATTCATCTTTCCCTCGATTGCAACCAGTCGTCCTGTCCCTGCAGCTGAAAAACACCCCCACAGCATGATGCTGCCACCACCATGCTTCACTGTTGGGACTGTATTGGACAGGTGCCTGGTTTTCTCCACACATACCACTTAGAATTAAGGCCAAAAAGTTCTATCTTGGTCTCATCAGACCAGAGAATCTTATTTCTCACCATCTTGGAGTCCTTCAGGTGTTTTTTTAGCAAACTCCATGCGGGCTTTCATGTGTCTTCCACTGAGGAGAGGCTTCCGTCGGGCCACTCTGCCATAAAGCCCCGACTGGTGGAGGGCTGCAGTGATGGTTGACTTTCTACAACTTTCTCCCATCTCCCGACTGCATCTCTGGAGCTCAGCCACAGTGATCTTTGGGTTCTTCTTTACCTCTCTCACCAAGGCTCTTCTCCCCCGATAGCTCAGTTTGGCCGGACAGCCAGCTCTAGGAAGGGTTCTGGTCATCCCAAACGTCTTCCATTTAAGGATTATGGAGGCCACTGTGCTCTTAGGAACCTTAAGTGCAACAGAAATTTTTTTGTAACCTTGGCCAGATCTGTGCCTTGCCACAATTCTGTCTCTGAGCTCTTCAGGCAATTCCTTTGACCTCATGATTCTCATTTGCTCTGACATGCACTGTGAGCTGTAAGGTCTTATATAGACAGGTGTGTGGCTTTCCTAATCAAGTCCAATCAGTATAATCAAACACAGCTGGACTCAAATGAAGGTGTAGAACCATCTCAAGGATGATCAGAACAAATGGACAGCACCTGAGTTAAATATATGAGTGTCACAGCAAAGGGTCTGAATACTTAGGACCATGTGATATTTCAGTTTTTCTTTTTTAATAAATCTGCAAAAATGTCAACAATTCTGTGTTTTTCTGTCAATATGGGGTGCTATGTGTACATTAATGAGGAAAAAAAATTAACTTAAATGATTTTAGCAAATGGCTGCAATACAACAAAGAGTGAAAAATTTAAGGGGGTCTGAATACTTTCCGTACCCACTGTAACCTCTAAATATGGTGGTTTTTTTCTGGCGGTATTTTGTGATTTATGGAGCGATTAAAAGAGAGATCCCCTCAGTAAAAGCCTTTAACTCTAATATGTAAAAAAAAAATTGGACCAGGCTTTATGCAATGTTCAGTTTATTATTCTGGAAATATATGCAAATGAGTGCATATTTAATTAGATAATGCAACGTTTGCATATGTGAACATAATGTTACAGAAAACTTAAAGGCTTCATTTGGCCAAAAAATTTAAATTGTCATCATTTCCTTACATCAAGTTGTTCCAAACCTGTATGAGTTTCTTTGTTCTGTTGTGCACAAAAGAAGATATTTTGAAGAATGTT
>NW_015641608.1:1276646-1284225 GCF_001515625.1 Sinocyclocheilus rhinocerous | reverse complement strand
ATATATATATATATTTAATGTATTTATATATATGTACATGTATATGTGTGTGGCTGTACATACACATATGTAGTTGTTTTTTTGGTGTTTGGCTTAGTGTTATGTTAGAATCATTATTATACTCTTATACCTTTTGTTCTTTAATATTTTGAATTGTTTTTAGCTTTATTTTTTTGTTTTCATTTAAATGTTTAGTTTTGAAATGTTGTTGAATGCATTTGTCATTTTTATTTAATTTCTTTTATTTTCTTAAATGTGTGTATATACAGTGGGTACGGAAAGTATTCAGACCCCCTTACATTTTTCACTCTTTGTTATATTGCAGCCATTTGCTAAAATCATTTAAGTTAATTTTTTTTCCTCATTAATGTACACATAGCACCCCATATTGACAGAAAAACACAGAATTGTTGACATTTTTGCAGATTTATTAAAAATGAAAAACTGAAATATCACATGGTCCTAAGTATTCGGACCCTTTGCTGTGACACTCATATATTTAACTCAGGTGCTGTCCATTTGTTCTGATCATCCTTGAGATGGTTCTACACCTTCATTTGAGTCCAGCTGTGTTTGATTATACTGATTGGACTTGATTAGGAAAGCCACACACCTGTCTATATAAGACCTTACAGCTCACAGTGCATGTCAGAGCAAATGAGAATCATGAGGTCAAAGGAATTGCCTGAAGAGCTCAGAGACAGAATTGTGGCAAGGCACAGATCTGGCCAAGGTTACAAAAAACTTTCTGCTGCACTTAAGGTTCCTAAGAGCACGGTGGCCTCCATAATCCTTAAATGGAAGACGTTTGGGATGACCAGAACCCTTCCTAGAGCTGGCTGTCCGGCCAAACTGAGCTATCGGGGGAGAAGAGCCTTGGTGAGAGAGGTAAAGAAGAACCCAAAGATCACTGTGGCTGAGCTCCAGAGATGCAGTCGGGAGATGGGAGAAAGTTGTAGAAAGTCAACCATCACTGCAGCCCTCCACCAGTCGGGGCTTTATGGCAGAGTGGCCCGACGGAAGCCTCTCCTCAGTTCAAGACACATGAAAGCCCGCATGGAGTTTGCTAAAAAAACACCTGAAGGACTCCAAGATGGTGAGAAATAAGATTCTCTGGTCTGATGAGACCAAGATAGAACTTTTTGGCCTTAATTCTAAGCGGTATGTGTGGAGAAAACCAGGCACTGCTCATCACCTGTCCAATACAGTCCCAACAGTGAAGCATGGTGGTGGCAGCATCATGCTGTGGGGGTGTTTTTCAGCTGCAGGGACAGGACGACTGGTTGCAATCGAGGGAAAGATGAATGCGGCCAAGTACAGGGATATCCTGGACGAAAACCTTCTCCAGAGTGCTCAGGACCTCAGACTGGAACTAAGGTTTACCTTCCAACAAGACAATGACCCTAAGCACACAGCTAAAATAACGAAGGAGTGGCTTCACAACAACTCTGTGACTGTTCTTGAATGGCCCAGCCAGAGCCCTGACTTAAACTCAATTGAGCATCTCTGGAGAGACCTAAAAATGGCTGTCCACCAACGTTTACCATCCAACCTGACAGAACTGGAGTGGATCTGCAAGAGGGAATGGCAGAGGATCCCCAAATCCATGTGTGAAAAACTTGTTGCATCTTTCCCAAAGACTCATGGCTGTATTAGATCAAAAGGGTGCTTCTACTAAATACTGAGCATTTTTCAGTTTTTCTTTTTTAATAAATTTGCAAAAATGTCAACAATTCTGTGTTTTTCTGTCAATATGGGGTGCTGTGTGTACATTAATGAGGAAAAAAAAATTACTTAAATGATTTTAGCAAATGGCTGCAATATAACAAAGAGTGAAAAATTTAAGGGGGTCTGAATACTTTCCGTACCCACTGTAGTATGCTAAAAAAGGAAAACACAAAAAAGGATATCAAAAAGGCTTATTATTCTTGAATTGAGTGACTCATGTGATTTCCTGGATTGTACTGGTGTCTGCAGTTTGATTATAAAACAAAATTTGCAGGATTCAGTCGAACAGATTTAAACATACTAAGTATTTTAAACAGAGCTGAATACAGCTAAACTGGCCCAAAAAATCTACTAAATAAATATAAAAGTGGTGAGGAACATGAAGAACCTGAAAAATCTCTGTGGAGGTGGGTTTGTAATAGGATGCTAATGTAATGCTTACTGCATACTGCGCAGTATGAACTACACACTAGTAGTATGTTACATAATTGTCACTAACCATGACTGTCACACTGCATCCAGTTATTGATTATTGTGCTCTGCATTGTTGGATACAAATCTAGCACAGTGTTCCAACTAGTATGTAAATACAATAAATACTATACATACTACATACTGCATAAATAGCAAAGATAATTGATTGTATGCTATTCCAAACATGTATGTGCACAATTCCGTGGAATATGCTTTATTTTGGGGACATTTAAAAGTGTATCTCCATGTTGTTGACCTACATTCTACCTAAAATTACTACATTAGTGATAGCTGTTATATGAAGATGAGTATGAGATGAAACTGGATACGAGTACCTGAGCCTGAGTTTGTGCTTTTAGGTAGAATGTAGATGTATGAAAATTAAAAACCAAACCAAACCAAACACACACACACATACACACACACACACGCTACGATGACAGAATTCATTAGCAAGGAACATTCCTGGACTGTGAGTCTCGCCAAAGTCACGCTATGTACCAAACCTCACTGATATAACTCATCTGTTGAGCATCTAAAACGTCAGACACAGAGGTACGCGTGTATTGGTGTAAATATTCCAGATTAGATGTTTTAATGTTGATGTGTGTCTTTGTGTACGTGAGTTAAATCTCTGTGTTAGTATGACAGTCTTAGTACTTCTTTTAAGTACGTAACGTGAGCTCTTTACGGCTGATGTGTGTGTCAAAGACAGAAATCTGACCACCAGTGAAGAGACACAAACAGTAACACATTAAAAGGTGATGTTCTTTCGTGTCCAACTGCTCCTTCTATCCCAGATTTCTTTACTGTCATGTAAATATTCCATCAAAATATTTCTGGTCTAAAACGATAAAAGGAGCAGTTGAGAGCGTTACCTTTTTCTTTATATTTTATTTTTAAATATAACCTACATTGATCTTTTTATTATTAATTGACACTATAATTAACAAAAGTCTTGGGTCAGTAAGGTTTTTATTTAAAGAAATAAGACTTTCATTCAGCAAGGATTTATTATATTGATCAAAAGTGACAGTAAAGAAATGTATAATGTTACTAAAGATTTATATTTCAAATAAATGCTGTTCATTTGAACTTTCTATTCATCAAATAATCCTGACAAATGTACTATGGTTTCCACAAAAATATTAAGCAGCACAACTGTTTTCAACATTGATAATAATAAGAAATGTTTCAAATCATCATTCTAGAATGATTTCTGAAGGATCATATGACACTGAGGACTGGAGAAATGGCTGCTGAAAATATTTTACAGAGCAAACAGCTGTTAAATTGTAATAATATTTCACAGTATTGCTGTTTTTACTGCATTTTTGATCAAATAAATGCAGCCTTGGAGAGTTTTTTGAATGGTAGTGTAGTATTAGTGAAGACCGACAATGAACTACTGAGGAGAGAGAGGGTGAATGAGATTGAGAAACAATAAAAATGTTCCTACAACAACTTGATGCATACACACACAGTTTTAAACGGTGACCAAAAGCTTTGCCATTTCTCCGCCGGCACTTAGTACACATTTTCTGTGCTCCATTAATTTAACATTTTTCCAGTGTCAACGACATTTTTCACTGTCGGCTTTACATCCTTATCATTTACTTTGGTTCAAAGTCATTGAAGCGTCGCATATCTAAAGAAGTAATCTGAGGCCTACAGCTGGCAAACAGCTTTTCTTCCCAACTGTGTTTCTCCTGAGAACTCATTCTTGCAGAGCAGTGTGATTTGTTGATGTATTTCTAAAGCAAAATCAAGATAACAAATCAAAAATTTATTTTTGATGGCAAAATACTAGGACAACATGTTCTTGCATTATCAAAAACAAAAGAGAAAAAACATAAATTAGATGCAGTCCACTGGTGATCAATGAGGATGTGCTATTCAATCCCCATCATGAACACAGCGGTGAAGCGTTTTTAATGTGAGGGCTCACTTACGGTTTCATAACACTACATCTCTGAAAAACAACTCGAGGAACAGATTGGATTAAACTCTACAGATCAACATGGCCAATATGATTAAGGTTGTTTTGAAGCAGGACTAAAACTAACAAACTTCAAAAGACAGTATTTTGACTAGAACTAAAATGCAATTAAATGAGAAATCCATCAATAACAGTCAGTGAAACTGTAGCTTGCTAAGTTACAGGCTTGTGATAATTTAAAACAGCTCAACTTGTGAAGCTACTCTCTTGAAGAAGTAGCTAGCTACCCTACAAACTACTAACTAAAAGAAGCTACATAAATACATAACTTTTTAAAATGTTACGTTCAGCATGCGCACGCTGTCTACTGAACATAAACAACGCTGATTACGTTGATTACGTTCTGGGGTACTGGGGAGAAAAACTGCTAAATAAGTTATGTTATTATTGTTTTCTTTGCGCACAAAAAGTATTCTCGTGGCTTCGTAAAATTACGGTTGAACCCCTGATGTCACATGGACTATTTTACCGATGTCCTTGCTACGTTTCTGTGCATTGATTGTGTTAATATCGTTGTTGTCTATGGAGGGTCAGAGAGCTCTCAGATTCCATCAAAAATATCTTAATTTGTGTTCCGAAGATGAACAAACGTCTTACGGGTTTGGAACGACATGAGGGTGAGTAATTAATGACAGAATTTTTATTTTTGGGTGAACTAAAGAGTTAAGCCTGTCCAATTTTTAACAGCAGGTCAGTTAGTGCAGAAATGCCCTCCTAAAGAAAAGGTATCAATCCTGGCTAGTTGAAGGGACTGGTCATTACGAGTAGACCTGCACAGGCGGCTTCAGTTCCCTGCTTCTATCGCGCAAACCACATTGAGTGTGGACCTTGTGGCATGGTCCGAGATGAGAAAACGGGTGGTGCTAGTGGAACTGACAGTGCCCTGGGAGGATGCAGTTCAGGAAGCGTACGAGCGGAACAAGTCACGGTACACCGGCCTGGTAGTGGAATGCCAGGGAAAAGGATGGAGAGCAACGACTTATCCATTGGAGATAGGCTGCCGTGGCTTTGTTGCCCAGTCGACCAGCTGCTTCCCGAGAGACATCGGCTTCAGCTCTGGTGAGGTCAGGAAAGCCATGAGAGACCTTGCCGAAAAGGCAGAGAAAGGAAGCTTTTGGCTTTAGCTGAAGAGGTATGATAAGAGCTGGGGTGAGGAGAAGCCTCAAGGCATAAGGACCTGAGATATAAGTCCAGCCGCAGAGAGCGGCAGGGAGACGTCCATGTCCACTGCCCCACCACCCTGAGATGTTCTGGGTGGTGGGGCACTGGACAGGGACGTCTCTCCCAGCCGCGAGGTGAAGGGTGGCTCCCAGCTGATGACACTGCGGCTGGGCAGAGGTGCGTCAGGCAGTAATGCCCAGCAGGTCTTACCATTAACCTGTTACTAACCATAACACAGCACAAACAGTTGTGCTGCTTAATATTTTTGTGGAAATGGTGACATATTTTTCAGGTTTCTTTGATGAAAACAGCAAAAAGAAAAGAAAAAAGAAGAATAAGAAGAACAAAAAAATATTTGAAATAGAATGCTGTAAGATTGTTTTGTAACAAGGCTTTATTTTCAAGTTTGATCAATTTAATGCATATTTGATTAATTAAACTATTAGTTTCTTTAAGAAACATATAAAAAAATTCTAACCGACCCATACCTCTTGAACATAAATTATTTGACCTCAATTTCTTGATATAAATTATTTGAATCGCCATAATTTATAAGACAGCATTAAACTTGACCAGATGAATAACAAACCAGGTAAGCTAATGTGAAAAACTGAAACTAAACTAAAATGTGACTTCAATATGAAACATTTCACTAAAACTGGCTAAAGGTCAGTTCAGGGGAGTGCGTCTCATAATCATCTCAGTTTGCCTTGCTGTAAATCTACTTGTGCTACAATATAGCACTAAAAACAGCAATGCACAGTAATATACTGCAACTGGATAAAAAAAGCATATTACAGAAAAAGCAGCACTATTTTTAAAACAGATGAGCTGTTGTCAGGTTGTGTAGTGGACACTGAGGGTAACTTTACAAAGTAATGAGTTACAAGTATCACTATTTCCAGCTAATTACTCCCCAACACTGATGAATAAAAGCACTAAAAACTACTGAACCAGCAGAGAACATCTCTGAATGACTGGATTGCAAGTGCTCTCTGGTTAGGAAAGGACGACATTATGTGTTACATAATCAGCTCTTTTCTCTTCTGTCCCTCAGTTTGGCTCTTTCTCTTTCAATGTCTGTCACACAAACGCACACAAGAGTGTATGAAACGCTCTCAGAGGTACAAGAGTGGATGTTCAGTTCAGTCATACGGTATGGTTAAAAGGCTGTGATGCACTCCAGCTTCCAGGAGTCAAAGACAGTCACACACAGTCTGTCACAGGTCCTGCATGAATACTGTGAGCTAAAAGCATGATAGACACTATTTATCAAGAAACAGGACAGAGAATTATTACAATATCTGTATACTCTTTATTCATTAGATAAGCACAGGGTTCAAAACGAACTGTTAACTATTAACTTTAAAAAAAAACATCTGTGACACTGTACATTCATTACTTATTAAAATGTAATTTTGTACATGGAATTATTTAGCCATTTTACCATGTGTATCTGTGATGCGTCACTGAGTCTTTCATTGCAGCATACATAAGGCTAACCAGTCTCTGTCTCTCAATAAAACACGATGATTTCTGATTTTGTTCTTCATAGGTTTGTTAAGGTGAGAAGTATTCCACATATGTGTTGCCAAATGGAGTTCTGAGAAAAATGTGTCTGCATTCTGGCAACTTTTTCCATGAAGGTAGAAGTTAGCAGACATACAAATTGTGACAGATGCTTTATTTAGTAGATGTTCTTTATTTGAATAATTCACTTCACTTAAATGAGCAAGATCAGATTATCATTTGCACAATTCAACTTAAATCATGTATTATGTTGTGGTTTCTGATAACTTTGTAGCCAATGGAAGTTGTAAGAATTTGCAATCAGCTCCTTTTTTATGTACATGCCAAAGCCAACTTTATTTTTTTTATATCAAAACATAAGTAGTAGTATAGAAGTAGTATAGAACACACTCAGAACATCTAGAACTTCACCCAACCCAGTATCTTTGATAAGAAAATACATACATAACCAAAGCTGTATAAATTAATTCCAATACAAAGACATGCAAATACATGTGTAAATAATGAATCATAACTCACTATCCAGAAAATAAGTATAAATAATAAATAAAAATACAAAAGAGATGTAAAATATGTAGAAGTCATATTTTTCACAGTATTGACATATGATTTATGCATATTTTGATCTTTCATATTTTTATTTATTATTCTATTTTTGAGATATATATATACACGCACACACACACA
>NW_015641608.1:1257590-1276443 GCF_001515625.1 Sinocyclocheilus rhinocerous | reverse complement strand
ACACACATATATATATATATATATATATATATATTTTTTTTTTACACACTAAACTAAACTTAAACTGAGCAAAAATAAGAACAAGGAGGATATCAGAGAATTGGTTTGGATGAAGTTATTGACCTTTATGTTTTAGGGAGGCCAGCTAAATGTTAATATGTGGCATTGCGTGTTTGAGAAACGTAAATTGCATGTTATCTCACTGACCTGATGTGCTCCATCACTGGGAGTGTACACAGAGCTGAAGTTCTTCAGGTGGTCTCTGGCATGACTGACTCCCCTCAGCGTCTCAAACACGTTCTCCAGGGCAGAGTGAGCACGCTCCACAGTCAGCTCCTCAGGGCCTGAGACTCCTACAGATACACAAATACAGATACAGATGAGTGTCTAAACATTACATCAGTGTTCATGGAATAATCACTCTTTCTGTCTTTCTTCACATGTAGAAATGTATGTTGTTTGCACAATGTTACAAATGGTACAACCCTTGTTTTGGAATTCCAAGGCAGAATCAAACTCAGTAAATATATATTTGGGTCAGTGAAGAAGAAATAAATACTTTTAAATAAATACTTAAACAAAAACACATTAAATTAATTAAAATTGACAGTAAGGACATTTCTAAAGATTTCGGTTTCAAATATATTCTGTTCTTTTGAATGTTCTATTCATCAGTCTGGAAGTAAAATGTATCAGTTTCCACACAAACATTAAGCAGCACAACTGTTTTCAGCATTGATAATAATAAGAAATGTTTCTTGAGTAGCAAATCAGCATATTAGAATGATTTCTGAAGGATCATGTGACACTGAAGACTGGAGTAATGGCTGCTGAACATACAGCTTTGCCATCACAGAAATAAATTCGATTTAAAATGATATTAAAATAGAAGAGTTATTTTAAATTGTAATAATATTTCACAATATTAGAGTTTTTTAATTTTTAATTCAATAAATGCAGTATTATGAGAAGTGTTACCAACCTCAAACTTTTGCAAGGTAGTGTACATATTTATGTTTAAATATAATACTGAAAATTGTGATTAATTATATTTTAAATAAATACACTAATAGAATATATTGTATACAATCTTGTAAGTATGTACTGTGGGTTCCATATTAGATTGAGTTGTATTGCTGAAAGGGAATCAGAGGACAAAAGCTCTTTTCATTGGAAGGCAACAGCTCCTGCATGAGTTAATCAAAATTTAATATGCACTGACTAAACACAGACACTGGGGAATGAGAGAGCGAGAGACTGCGAAAGAGAGAGAATGTCTCAATTTCATTTAGGGCAGAAAGCGCGAACAAGGGTCTTCGACAAAAACAAACTTTGTTGTCATTCCAGCAGCACTGATGGTGCTGAAAGCAAAGAGAGACTCAGAGAAGACAAATGGAGGATGGAACAGCAACATGGGTGGGTGAGGCTGGCACAAAGTCCTGCGCCAGCAGTGGAATGCAAGGGCTGGGTAATGAGAGAGCCGCCCATCCTTCAACCAGATCTAAACAATCTCACACCTGAGAAATAAGACATTCAGCTCTGCCAGTTAAACCCCTTTGGACCTGCCAAACCCACAGACGCATGGCTAGCGGAGCAGTACACTTACATAAGACTACAGGATGAAAAAGGCTTTATGTTCAGATGCACCAGCTCAGGTGCATTTTGACGAGATGGATATCTACCAATGCTAATACTGTAGCTAATGTTCATAAAATCCCCCCCAAAAATCACAGCTGAAATGCAACATATGATATTGACTATTGGATCACAGTATGATTTAAATGATTCAAAATGGCTTTGGTTTTATGGTGCTATATTCAGCTTCAGTTTATTCAGTTTATATAACTAATGTGCCACAGACACGTGTTTCATTAAATGTATAATCTTACTTTACTTTTGAGGGGGGGAAAAGAAAGAAAAGTCCTGTGCACTATACTATAGACTGCAAAAACAAACAGTATTTTGTATGTTTCAGTCATGCAACCTACCTTAAAAAAACCTGGTGAAATTGCTGAATTTTCAGCAGCCATTACTCCAGTTTTCAGTGTCACATGATCCTTCAGAAATATGCTGATTTGCTGCTCAAGAAACATTTCTTATTATTGTCAATGTTGAAAACAGTTTAATATTTTGTCTTTAATGTCACCTTTGATCAATTTAATGCATCCTTGCTGAATAAAAGTATTAGTTTCGATTAAAAAATCTAATGATCTCAAACTTGTAAATACATATAAAATTACAAACAAAAAAAAGACAAAGATTACATATATAAACATATTCAACATGATTTGCACACATTAAGTCATCTATAAAAGGAAAAGACTCCCAGGGTCGTGCTATCCCAACTGACAGAAGAGTCTCACTAGGACAATCTACATTGACCGAGTGCAAAACTACATGTGCAAAACCTCAGTTACTTTAGATGTCAGGACCTGAGAATGAAAAATCAAGACAACCCATTGCAAATATGAGGTGAGAAGTATACATTTCAGTCCCAAAGTCCTTTTGACATTCACTCATTCTTTTACAAATAGCTCACTTATAATCATGACTTGAGCTCTGCATGGCCCCATCATTAACATTTCTGTTTTTATAAATGCATGCACAGCGGTTATGCAATGCTTTCTGAGACTGGCACTAACTATTAATTTAGGCTTCTGGCTGTAGACATCAGTCTGGTCTGCAAACAAACTTGAGATGTTTACTGTAAACGTGTCACTGTGTTCAGTGCAGCAAGACATCTAGGACATAAAGACTTTCTTATAGTGGATGGATGCTCTTCCTAAATAAAATATTGCTCTGTGAACACTTTGTGCCTGCAAAGTGTGTGTGTTTGCAGTTATACAATTCATTCCACAAAAACGTATTGGTGGAAACCCAACACAAACAGTTGTGTCTGTGTGTGTGTTTGTGTAAAGCTATAATCTGCATTCGGTATAAATATTTATAAGGATAAGCATGTTAATTCTGCTTGAGAAGTCACTGTTTAAACTGCCCAAAGATGTCATTCTTGGGTCCTGAAAGCCTCTGACAGCAACAAGTGTTTTTTTCCCATTCTAGATGGTTCTAGAAATTCTCATTTAAAGCTTGATATCAAAACATACCACAAATAACAGGGAGTAAGTACATGAGTCAGCCTCTCTTCTATCTGTTTGTTACGACCGTATTTAATGTCAGCCCAAATATAACTGGTTTCATATTTAGCCTGCTGGCTGTTTGTTTTGAGTTGCTTGTTTTCTCCCCAAATGCGTGCTATTCAGCCTCTTCTGTCTCAGCTCTTTTCTCTTGCTCTGTCGCTCCTGACAGCTCGGTGGGAGATAAGTATAGAGGGATGCAGGCAGATTCGGATGTGAATGTTTTTTCTGGAAGATGGAAAGGCATGGTAAATATAACATGCCTGAAGTAAATCAAGGCATCTAGGGAGGTAAAACAACTAATAACTAAAATAAGTGTGCTTTAGTGAGAGTTAACTTTTAAGATTGTGCAGCTATAAACCATTTCATTAAACATAAGAGAATCTGTCAAAGGGGTAATTCATTTCATACAGCTCTTTATAGTTAAATTTTTCCCCTAATCTGGCAAAAACTTGTCCTTTTTATGACAATTCTGCCCTAAATAATTCTAAATTATTTTTTTTCCTGCTGTGCCTTAAAGACCACTATGTAAACGTCCTATTCACATGTGCAATGAGATACAGCACTTTACGCAAGTTGCATATTCAAGTCCAAAATAACTGCTTTATCATTCAGTAAGTGTCTCTTTGCTAAGTCTGAATCACACTGTGACACGTTCACAAAACAAGCCATGCTCAAACTGTTATGAACAGACTGAAATGATCAAGGATATTGTAAAAAAAAAAATAATAGTGCAGAGTCGTAGGTGCTACACACCGCCAGCAATTACAGTGAAAACTGTTTGGGAGGAAAATATGTATTGAAAAGATCATTTGTAACTCAAATTATCCTGTGGAAACCCATTTTAGTTTCAGAGCAAAAAAAAAAAAGGCCAAAAATAAGAAATAAAGTCATATCAGGAAATATAAAGACACACTGCTTTATAAAGACACGCTGAGATATACAATCGCAATTACTAATAGATCAGAAGACGCAATTATGTGAAGTCAAAAGTATGAGAAATGAAGTCATTATTATTACTTTTTTACTCTGGTGTGGAAATAGCCGTTTATCTGCATACCTGACTCGCTACAATGAAGCTTTAAAAAATTCAATAACTAATAATCACAAATATAGGGTATAATGCAAATAAATATATCTCCACACAAGCATATCCTTCCATCAACAGTTGTCCCTGACTAAGAAACTGCAAGAGATCTGCAGCAGACAGTTCATGTGTAATGTGTGTGTGTTTTTATGTAGCCACAGACGGTCGTTTGACAGTGTGCCAAGAGAAACAGTGCAGTTGTGCGATGGGGTGTTGGCTGCGGTTTAGATGGTAATGGGGATCATAACACCAACTCCTGAGAGCCAGCCAGGTGCTGGTGTGAGAAGAGACAGGAGTCACACACATACACGTGTGCGTATCCCCCACATTCTCCTCTCACGCAAGCCCTTTCCTTTGAAATACAGACAGTGTGTGCGTAACAGCCTCCACTGTTTTTATACTGATCTATATAGCAAAGAGGAGAACAGAAGATTGACCTCATAAACACCCAAACAAACACCCTAGATCTTCTTTTGTGTGTCCGCCTACTTTGAACAAACAACAGGGCACATGACCCCCAGAAAGAGGACAGTTGATTAGAAAGATACCAGACACAACAGAGAAGAAAAAGGTGCATGTGGGACTGAACGAAGCACACGATGCCAAATGAATCTGTGTGTAAAATGTGGCCTTGTACACTCTTAATGAGATCTAATGAGACAGAGGTGAACAAGGTTAGTCACCTACACAGAACTCACTCTACTGAAAAATTGCACAAGATGTACTTAATGGAGTTTGCTGTTAAAGGGGTAACATCACTGAATAAAAGTATTTGTAGCACCCATGCTGCTTTACTAAAATGGCTTCAAAATTGTATGTACATCACAATATGTAATTATCAGTTGCTTCTTCCTTTACATTGCGACTCAATTTTGGCGCAATGTGTAGTTGCTGCAGTTTGCTTTTGAACGACAGCACTCGCAAACAAACATGCAGCAAAGCATCAGCCCTTAATAATGTGGAATCTGGAAAGTGTCTGTTATTTGTGACCAAATGCAACCTTGTGACCGTAGTCCAGCCATGGAAAACGGCAGATACAAATTCCTGGAAACCAAACAATGAGGGATTCTGAGAACAATCTCCTAAAACAAAAAATAACAACACATGACAATTTCCAAAAAATGGCTTACAGACTTTCCACACTAACAACATCATTCTGGGGGACGGAAAGACGGCCGCCTTATCAGCTAACTTTGTATCAGCATGCGAGCATGTATCAGCTGAGGGACAACACAAATATGGCACCAACAGTAATGAACCATCCCCATGAATCATGAATTTTACTTCAATTAAAGCTACACAAAGCAGTTTTACAAAGCAAAAACTATTAAAATGACAAAGGCAAATAGCAAAATTACTAAAACTAAAACGAAAGCTGAAAATATAAAGCTCCATTAGTGTAACTTGCTTTAGTAAGATTGATATTTATTCCACTGATTACATGTACCTGCTTGTCCACTGCTGTCTATTCAAATAGCACAATGGTGAATCATAAACCCTGTAATCAATGCAGGTTGAAAGAGTCTGACAGAACAAAAGAACATTCCTTTACTTCATTCCCCCCACAGACGATAACATAATCTCCTGAATGCAATAAAGTCTACTAAACTAGACTAAACAGAGCCATCCCCTTAACAACTGAAAATGGTTCCATACTCAACAGAATATAGACACCTTAATAAACTTCCTTTTTCTCCATCCCTGTCCTCTTTGCTCCCCTCAGATACACCAGCTTCAGTCTCAGGCCTCTTTTCGAGGAATTCAGTCTGTGGTACTATTATTAGCAATGCTTGATTTAGTAATAGGACTGAAAAGGTGATGAAGAGCAGGATATGCGTGTGTGTATTCATGCGTTGTGTATATGAGTCTGTGAATTAAAGCACTGTCTTCTTGGCCTGGGAACAAAAGAAGAACATATCTGTATAATGTTAATCCGCAACGGAATTCTGGCTCAGACCTAAAAATGCTGTTGCATATTCCAAGTGGTATTCAAACAGCACTGTAAGAAAGTGAAAGAGAGAGTAAGAATGCAGTGGTCAGCGCAGAAACTGAATGACAAGTATGCTGAGGTGGAAACTCTTTGAGAAGTACTTTATACAATTTCTGTAATTATTTCATTAACTCCATTGAAAATACTTAAACAATATAAAAAAAGTTTCACAATCTGCCAATCATTCAGTAATGATACTGATACAATTCAATTTGACATCACTGAAAATAACGATAACTTGCAGGTCAGTAAAAGTAACAAATTCAGTTCGGTGAAGTATTCGTCAGACTAATTCAGACCAGTGGCTCGTCTTTTTGAACAATTCATTAAAAGAATAAAAAAAAAAAATCAGAATATTGTGTGTGTTTTTGATTTACTAAATGAACGAGTTAATAAGAATCATGTGTTTGGGAATCAGGCTACACTAGTCATGTATGTTTGTGATCTACTAAATGAACCAGTTCATGTGAGTCATTTGGTCAGGAATCAGACTACACTGCTAATTCACTAAAACATACAAAGAGTTAATTTGCAAAAACAGATAACTCCGTTTTTAACAATTTTCAAAAATCATGTTTTTTCATTCCAATTAATCTCAATCAATCTGCAGTTGGGTTATTGTGATTAGGTTAAAAATAAACAAAAAATACAGCTAACTAACACAAAACAATAAAAACATGATAACAATAAAAAAAAACATGATTTTTGAAAATAAAAAAAACAGAGTTTTCTGTTTTTGCAAATAAACCCTTCATACATTGTTTGCGACTACACAGTTCAATGCAATGACAACTCAGTAAAATTATATTTCTTGTCATTATTCCATAGAACACAGTTTTTAATTGCATAAAACTCAGATAAAAAGATTTAATTTGATGCTGTGCCAAAGATTCTGCTGAAACATGATGCAATGGTAATGCCATGATGCTTTGATATCTACCGTAGTGTATGGTCACCATATTCATTTACCATGGGTATTTGCATGGTGTGCAAAAGTACTTAAAATACCATGCATATCACAAATAACATGGTTCTTTTTGTTGGTGACAGAGTCCCCAAGCTGTTGAAAGCCAGCCATGAGAATTAAAGATAAGAGAGATAATGTTTGAAATCTGAAACAAAAATTCCACATTTATCCACTGATCCCCTTATTAAGATCCAGTGGAAAACACAAGACTAATCTAAGCCTGGCTCACTGTTTAAATGACAGAAAAATGCCACACATTCTCATTGTAACAGATTGATGCTGAATCTTACTTCCACTCTCTCAGCACAGCATTCTTGCAGCTAATCTCTAACAGAACATTATATAACTCAGTAATGCTATTCAGATACACACTCATGTGTTTAAGAAAGAAGAAACTGTTGTAGAAACTGCGAGGGAGAAAGAGAGAAAAAGTTTTGTAAAGGTGAAAATGAGGCATCTAGTCAATGAAAAGTGACACTTGACTTTTTAAAAACTGCAAAACTTCCTCATCATACGAATCACTAAGTGCTCTTCAGAGATTTGGAGAGATCCTCCTGCATTTCATGTCCTTAGAAAACAATCCAAAAATCATTAGAGTTTGAGAGATGCCAAAAATAATGCCATCGGCATTCCATGGCAGCAACCTTACATTATTCAACCAGCTCTGTCAGCAGTTTGAGGAGTCTTCAACACCTTCAAATAATCAACAGCAGAGCTGGCTCACATTCGGCATTCCAGAAGCAGCAAACAATATTCTGACATTCCATACTTTAGACTTCACCAGCACCAAGGGTCCTGTTTTAGGGAGGTTTTCCAGAGTTTCTCCCTGGAGGAGTTCTATAAGTGGGCAGCAGGACCAAATCTCAAGCCTTGGAGACTGAGAGGAGACTGGGAAAATTACGACAGGACGCACAAACGCACATGCAGCAAAACACTATCAGTCCTTAATGATGTGGAAACTGAAAAGTGTCTGTTATTTGTGACCAAATGCAACCTTGTGACCGTAGTCCAGCCATGGAAAACGGCAGATACAAATTCCTGGAAACCAAACAATGAGGGATTCTGAGAACAATCTCCTAAAACAAAAAATAACAACACATGACAATTTCCAAAAAATGGCTTACAGACTTTCCACACTAACAACATCATTCTGGGGGACGGAAAGACGGCCGCCTTATCAGCTAACTTTGTATCAGCATGCGAGCATGTATCAGCTGAGGGACAACACAAATATGGCACCAACAGTAATGAACCATCCCCATGAATCATGAATTTTACTTCAATTAAAGCTACACAAAGCAGTTTTACAAAGCAAAAACTATTAAAATGACAAAGGCAAATAGCAAAATTACTAAAACTAAAACGAAAGCTGAAAATATAAAGCTCCATTAGTGTAACTTGCTTTAGTAAGATTGATATTTATTCCACTGATTACATGTACCTGCTTGTCCACTGCTGTCTATTCAAATAGCACAATGGTGAATCATAAACCCTGTAATCAATGCAGGTTGAAAGAGTCTGACAGAACAAAAGAACATTCCTTTACTTCATTCCCCCCACAGACGATAACATAATCTCCTGAATGCAATAAAGTCTACTAAACTAGACTAAACAGAGCCATCCCCTTAACAACTGAAAATGGTTCCATACTCAACAGAATATAGACACCTTAATAAACTTCCTTTTTCTCCATCCCTGTCCTCTTTGCTCCCCTCAGATACACCAGCTTCAGTCTCAGGCCTCTTTTCGAGGAATTCAGTCTGTGGTACTATTATTAGCAATGCTTGATTTAGTAATAGGACTGAAAAGGTGATGAAGAGCAGGATATGCGTGTGTGTATTCATGCGTTGTGTATATGAGTCTGTGAATTAAAGCACTGTCTTCTTGGCCTGGGAACAAAAGAAGAACATATCTGTATAATGTTAATCCGCAACGGAATTCTGGCTCAGACCTAAAAATGCTGTTGCATATTCCAAGTGGTATTCAAACAGCACTGTAAGAAAGTGAAAGAGAGAGTAAGAATGCAGTGGTCAGCGCAGAAACTGAATGACAAGTATGCTGAGGTGGAAACTCTTTGAGAAGTACTTTATACAATTTCTGTAATTATTTCATTAACTCCATTGAAAATACTTAAACAATATAAAAAAAGTTTCACAATCTGCCAATCATTCAGTAATGATACTGATACAATTCAATTTGACATCACTGAAAATAACGATAACTTGCAGGTCAGTAAAAGTAACAAATTCAGTTCGGTGAAGTATTCGTCAGACTAATTCAGACCAGTGGCTCGTCTTTTTGAACAATTCATTAAAAGAATAAAAAAAAAAAATCAGAATATTGTGTGTGTTTTTGATTTACTAAATGAACGAGTTAATAAGAATCATGTGTTTGGGAATCAGGCTACACTAGTCATGTATGTTTGTGATCTACTAAATGAACCAGTTCATGTGAGTCATTTGGTCAGGAATCAGACTACACTGCTAATTCACTAAAACATACAAAGAGTTAATTTGCAAAAACAGATAACTCCGTTTTTAACAATTTTCAAAAATCATGTTTTTTCATTCCAATTAATCTCAATCAATCTGCAGTTGGGTTATTGTGATTAGGTTAAAAATAAACAAAAAATACAGCTAACTAACACAAAACAATAAAAACATGATAACAATAAAAAAAAACATGATTTTTGAAAATAAAAAAAACAGAGTTTTCTGTTTTTGCAAATAAACCCTTCATACATTGTTTGCGACTACACAGTTCAATGCAATGACAACTCAGTAAAATTATATTTCTTGTCATTATTCCATAGAACACAGTTTTTAATTGCATAAAACTCAGATAAAAAGATTTAATTTGATGCTGTGCCAAAGATTCTGCTGAAACATGATGCAATGGTAATGCCATGATGCTTTGATATCTACCGTAGTGTATGGTCACCATATTCATTTACCATGGGTATTTGCATGGTGTGCAAAAGTACTTAAAATACCATGCATATCACAAATAACATGGTTCTTTTTGTTGGTGACAGAGTCCCCAAGCTGTTGAAAGCCAGCCATGAGAATTAAAGATAAGAGAGATAATGTTTGAAATCTGAAACAAAAATTCCACATTTATCCACTGATCCCCTTATTAAGATCCAGTGGAAAACACAAGACTAATCTAAGCCTGGCTCACTGTTTAAATGACAGAAAAATGCCACACATTCTCATTGTAACAGATTGATGCTGAATCTTACTTCCACTCTCTCAGCACAGCATTCTTGCAGCTAATCTCTAACAGAACATTATATAACTCAGTAATGCTATTCAGATACACACTCATGTGTTTAAGAAAGAAGAAACTGTTGTAGAAACTGCGAGGGAGAAAGAGAGAAAAAGTTTTGTAAAGGTGAAAATGAGGCATCTAGTCAATGAAAAGTGACACTTGACTTTTTAAAAACTGCAAAACTTCCTCATCATACGAATCACTAAGTGCTCTTCAGAGATTTGGAGAGATCCTCCTGCATTTCATGTCCTTAGAAAACAATCCAAAAATCATTAGAGTTTGAGAGATGCCAAAAATAATGCCATCGGCATTCCATGGCAGCAACCTTACATTATTCAACCAGCTCTGTCAGCAGTTTGAGGAGTCTTCAACACCTTCAAATAATCAACAGCAGAGCTGGCTCACATTCGGCATTCCAGAAGCAGCAAACAATATTCTGACATTCCATACTTTAGACTTCACCAGCACCAAGGGTCCTGTTTTAGGGAGGTTTTCCAGAGTTTCTCCCTGGAGGAGTTCTATAAGTGGGCAGCAGGACCAAATCTCAAGCCTTGGAGACTGAGAGGAGACTGGGAAAATTACAATAAAAAAATGTTTATTCACCAAGTAACTGAGTTATATGACCAGGCAAGTCCCAAAATCACAATAAACATAAAATATATCATTAAACTCATTAACATAGAGGATATGAGGTAATATGAAGGTAATTGAAATGTAAAATAGAATAAATATTGTTGAAATGTTGTAACGTATGGAATGCTTTGGCATTTTACACATTGGCTGGAGTGAATCTAACAAGTAGGCCGAGTGCCATGATATTCACAACAGCAATAAACATGTTAATAAGATTTTAATGAACAGCCAAGTGTTTCATTCTTAGACAAATCAGTGTATATACAAAGTAAATAAACATTTTGTACCTGGATATTTTTCCACGACGGCCCTGAATTGCTTATTGGAAAGCAGTGCTAGAGAAGTGTGATTACCCGAAGGTGTGGTTTCACAATTTCACCTAACTGCTTCCTGAACCTCCACTGGATCTGTTTGGGCAACTTGCAGCTACTTATTGCTTTTCACTTAAAGACTGAAACTATATTTGGGGATCTACCTGTATACACATATGACTGAGGTAAGGATGAACTCAGTAAAAAACTGGGATATTAAGCCTGGAAACGATTAACATTCTTGACATCCTCTCTTGGTCCACAATTATCTGTACTGTCGTCAATGGGTTCAGCTCCAGGAGGCTGTGGCCGCACCACCATCTGTTCAATCACCCGAATGGCTAAACGGAAAATGAATCACAGCCTGCTTGGCACCCATGGTTCCAACTCGACTGACCTTATCTGTACAAGCCATACAGACCATACAGCTAAAGATTGTAAGTGAGATCAAAACTCTAGCAAAGAACAAAACACAAGTCAGGTCTTTCAAGGCCACAACACAAGCTGCAGTCAAGACTATGAAACAATTTTGTATGTTTGTATATGCATTGAAATGCACAATATGGATGTACTGACAGTATCTAAAACAAAAATATTAAGGTATGCACAGCTTATGCAACGTATAAGTCTTCACAAAGCAGCCATTAATCCAGTCTTCAAGTTCACATGG
Source organism: Sinocyclocheilus rhinocerous (assembly GCF_001515625.1). Classification (NCBI taxonomy): domain Eukaryota; kingdom Metazoa; phylum Chordata; class Actinopteri; order Cypriniformes; family Cyprinidae; genus Sinocyclocheilus; species Sinocyclocheilus rhinocerous. The sequence continues at coordinate 1,264,381 of NW_015641608.1, read as the reverse complement.
CACTATGCTGATTTGGAACTCAAGAAACATTTCTTATAATGTTAAAATTAGTTGTGCTGCTTAATATATTCGTGGAATCAGCAATATATATTTTTTCAGGATTCTTTGATGATCCCAAAGTTCAGGACAAGGTCAAGACCTAAGTTCACCTTTGCATACATCGGAAAGGTCTCGAGATCCAGAACAAAGGATAAAGGCAGGAAATTGATGTTGATCTCTGAAGCTAAACTGTTATCCAGGAAAGAGGAGAATTCCGGCAGGAACACTTCAACCTTCTTTACTTCTGCTACTCTAATCCTTTAAACCATAACCGCTTGGCCCTGATGCGAGACTCAAAATAATCCTTTTAAATCATGGCTGGATGGGAGAGAAAGAGAGAGAATAACTGAGGGAGAGAGAACAAAAAACAAAGTAGAAGTTCAAAAGTTACAGTATGTGACCTACCACTGTAGTTTATGTGTGTGTAACATAAGTCATGTAGAAAGGAAGTTTCATTTAGAGATCAAAGAGTCTGAGCATGTATGAGTTTAAATGAGTTTAGAAAAAAGCATTGCTTATTATTAGGCCCAGGTCTACTGCATGTGAACTAGTACGCGGAGAGGTCATCCATTTAAGAGTGAGAACTAAACAACACACCAAGACAATGACATAGTTCAGGTATCCACACACACATGATCACAAAGACCTGCCTGTATGCTTATTTACCATATACATGGACACTGTATAGAAAATAGAGCCTAAATGCACACTTGCGCACGTATATACTAACATACTGTTCTGAATTTGGGTCAAGATGTAGGGCAAGTGTTCCATTCTACTTACATAAGAAAAATACACACAGATGGCCTGAATAGGTCTGAACTTATTATTGTTTTTTTTTTAATGAAGACTGAACTCAGAAACATCCTAGTGCCTGTGAATATCAGATTGATCTTGAAGCACAAACCCATCATAATCATAAAGCGGCAAAAATTACACAGGCCAATCGCTAAAAGGACTATAGGCCCTAAGCTTGACCTACATTGTAGTCTGCATGAGGCAATGTCCAGAGGTGCAAAAGCAGAGGCATGAATTTAGCTTTGGTGTGTGGCCAAACAGACATACATACCTCTTGTCAAGCAGAACAAGGTATGCACTTGAGAGTCATAGTGGTTTGTCAGGCATGTCTTAAAAATATCTGAGCCAAATTTGGTGAGAACCAAAGTGTTGACAAAATAAAACTTTCCTTGATTGGCATGACTGGCATTTTCAGAGTCAGTTTTCTTGGCATGTCGCAGGAAAATAGTTTTGAACAGGAAAAACATATTTTTGCTTACTGGATTTCATGACTAAAATTTGGGGATGATCAGATTAAAACTGTAGAATGAGTTCAAAAATTCCAATTAAATTCAAAATGGCAGAGTAGCATACTGCAGATTTTATATTTTGTAGTGTTTTGGCCACTAAATGTCAATGGTATCAGTGCTGGTTACCTGTTTCAACACACCAAAATGTCGGGGAGATACAGTAATTTATGTCCAAATTTAACTGCAGACAGACAAAAACGGTATCATTGGACTTAACCACAAGAGACTCTTTCAGGCTCCTGACTTTGGACCAGGTAATTTAAAAGTCTAAATAGCAATTGTTTAGCATTTTTTAAATTTCTTTATATTAAACTGCTGAAGTACTTTCAGAAATAGCAGCAAATAATTTAAAAAATAAATAAAGTTTCTTTCCGACATGCCAATTACTAGTGTTGGGGAAAGTTACTTTTAAGGGGTTAGTTCACCCAAAAATGTCATTAATTACTCACCCACAAAAATAATGATTTTATTTAACAAATTCTTCTCTTCCGTGTCAGTTTCTGTCGTGCGAACCAGTGATGTCACATTGACTATTTTAACGATGTCCTTAATACCTTTCTGGGCTTTGAACGTGTCAGTTCTGTTGCTCTCTATGCGGGGTCAGAAAGCTCTCAGATTTCATTAAAAATATCGTAATTTGTGTTCCGAAGATGAACGAAGGTCTTATGGGTTTGGAACAACATGAGGGTGAGTAATTAATGACAGAATTTTAATTTTTGGGTGTGCCATCGCTTTAAAAGTAATGCATTACAATATTGTGTTTCTCCCTTAAAAAGTAACTAATTTTGTTACTTCGTTACTTTTTTATAGAAAATAATGCATTACATTACTTTTGCATTAACACAGCCAAACTGTGTTGAAATAGGTTTTGTTGAGTTTGGCATGAGCCAAGGAATTAGGAGACTTAACTATGTCTCTAGGCCAGATGTTACATGATGACAAAAAGCCAAATTTGAGCATATGATGGGCACTAGAGGGTTCCAGTGGGAAACACTAAAGATGGTCAGATTGATGTTCAGACTTTCTGCACACTCGTTAAGCCTGACCTTATGGTTCCACGGACTGCCTAGACTCATAAGAACAAGAAAACGAACACAACTGATGCCTACGTGTAACCCCTTTCTCCCGGGTCCTCATCGCCACACCTCGTTCTTGTCACATGAGCACTGTGCGATGTCCGAACTGATTGCACTATATTTTATGTATAATAGTTTTCTTAAATTAATTTTAAACCTCTTAAATCAATTTTTTAAAAATCATTTTCAAAGTTTTTAAATTCCTTGTTTTATTTTTGTGATTATTTTTTTTCTTTTCTTTTATGTAAAGCACTTTGAATTACCATTGTGTATGAAATGTGCTATACAAATAAACTTGCCTTGCCTTGCCTTGTTCCGAGTGGGTCTCGAACCTGGGTCTCCGGCAAGAGAGGCGGACATACTAACAAGGAGGCTAAAGACTGCAGCCTCTAGTGTCAGTCACTAGTGCGTCTCTTGAGATCAGGGGAGTGAGGTTTACCTGCACAGCACCTACTCGCTGGCATCCGTTACATACGCACATTCAGTTCTTGGCCCCCAATAATACACAATCTCCCTGTCTTGAAAACATAAACGCATACCAAACAACCAGTCTAATTGGTTCCAACGTGCTGCTAGATTGCCTTGGCTGCCAGTTCTCCAAAGGCTTCAGATGGTTTGTTTCCTCCTTGCAGTGTTGCGTGCGATGTGAATATGTGATTTCAGCAGTTGTATTATTTCAAGGTAATCACGTTTGATAGGAAGTATAGATTGAAGGCAGTACATAGTATTTTTAGCAATGAGCCTCAATTATGGCAGCTCACGCTATGGAGCTACTACACAAACTACACCTACACACACACACACACACACACACACACACACAAACCAGCTTTCCATCTCTGCCCCTTTACCCTGCGTATGACTAAAGCAGAAGGCATGAGTGCTAACACAATCCATTTCACTGTTCTCATCAAATAAAGACGCTCAGCATGTGCCATCAGTCCTCTACAAGCAGGAGGCTGTGTGTGTGTTCAATATCTCATAGAGCATTACACAGTGGCAATGACATTAGCAAAGGATTTAAAAGGCACAAATCATATTTATGCTGCTGTGTTCAAAACACTAGCTTGGACAACACAGAGGTCATGGATTTGATTCCAAGAAATGCATGAATTGATAAAATGTCTACCTTGAAAGCAATATCAGAAGCTTGGGATAAAAAGCCTGACAAATGCATGGATACTGTAAAATGTACCAGATTTTCGTATGCTGCATGTAAGAATGTGGAAATAGATCAGTGTTATGGTTATCCTGAAATAAAATGTTTTAAAGTGAAATAAAGCAGAAATAAAATAATATAAAATATAAATATGAATATGAATATAAAAATAAAAACTTGTTGCCTTGGAAACTAACGTAAATGAAATAAGGTTAAGTTAAAACATTAAAACTAAAACTGAAATAAAAACATTAAATCTATATAGAAATATAAAAAACAATAAAAATGATTTAAAAATGACAAATAAACGGAAATAAAATGGAAACTGAAAATAAAAATAAAATAATAATAATAGCTTAATCAAAATAATAAAAACTATATAAATAACACTAAAATAACACTAAAACACATGCATAAACAACACCGTTACACTGAAGATCTGAATTACAAAAGGGTTGTCTGGATTAATTGTCATCAATATGTTGCATTCTTTAAAATACACATGTAGATATAAATGTAGTGTACTTGAGGTGAATGCTGCAGAGGGTTTGGTGTTGATTTCACTGCACACGTGTAGACATTTCGTGTACTTCAGGTACAAGCCATTTGTTGTTGGGTAACTGGATTGGTAGATGGAAAGTTTACTTTATGCAAAAGCTGCAAATTGCTTGGATATGACGCCATAAGACTGGATTAGTGTACATGAAGTAAGTTCTGCAGATCCACATTCCATTCCACTGTGCTCCACTGCACATGTGTACTGTAGCTAGATATTCAGTGTACTTGAGTTAAAACTCACACACATGTATACTTGAGGTAAAAATGTGCTGTTTGTTGATAACGCCACAAGGTCTAAAAGCATCGTAAAAGTGTTTAATACAACCTGTGTGCTAAATTCTACCAAATTCTTCTAAATTTTTATGAATTCATGTTTGTGTCGAAAAACAGACCATTTGATTTGTTAATCAGAGTTCCTTAGAGAAGTAGAGATGTCTGACTTTTTTTTTTTTTTGTGAATCACTTTTCAATTTGAGTCACATTCACAAAACTTATCTGAATGATTTGTTTACAAATTGGCCTGATGCAGTTCTGCAGGTCAAAGATCTGATAGAAAAATCATTTTAATTTAGTTCTGTTCCACATACAATGCTTTTGCAAGATTTCAGAACATTTGGAATATATTGTATACATAATATGAACCACTTATGTGATACTTTTATGGTCCTTTTCCCATCCTTTTTGAAGCTTTAAGTCCCTGTTCATTGCAACTCCCACAGAGTGGCCAAAACAATTCTTACAAATGTTTCCTTTTGTATTCTCTAGAAGAGGGGTATTCAATTAAAGCCTCTCACTGCCTTTCCTTCACATCGGACATCCAGACAATATTTTTTTTGGAATAGTTATACATTTCCATCTGGGCAGCAGTAGTATTTTGTAAATAAAACAAAATCCTGAACAGTCACAATAGTCATCAACGATGAACATATTAGGACCCAAGAACCAGTGGTGTCTGGGAAGTTTTCTACAAAAAATGAATGTCATCAGTTGAGCCCAATTAGATATAAATATTAAAAGGTAAGATCAGATGTTTTATCAGGCTATTATTATTTTTACTCTTAGATACTTGTGTACAGTGCCGTGTTTTTTTGTTTTTTTTTGCATATTTGTGCCACTTAAAAGATTCAGATCATCAAACAAATTGTAATATTACACAAAGATAATGCAAGTAAATACAAAATGCAGTTTTTAAATTATGATTTCATTTATTAAGGAAAAAAAGCTGTCCAAACCTACCTGGCCCTACGAGAAAAATGAATTTGCCCCTCCTGTTAAATCATGAAAGAACTGTGATTAACCATATTATTTTAGAAAGCTAAGTTAAACTTCACTAGCCACATCAAGGCCTGATTACTGCCAGACCTGTTGAATCAAGAAATCACTTAAATAAAACCTGTCTGACAAAGTGAAGCATGCTTAAAGAGCAACACATCATGCTGCGATCTAAAGAAATTCAAGAACAGATGAGAAACAAAATAGTTGACATGTATCAGCCTGGAAAGGGTTATAATGCCATTTCTAAGGCTTTGGGACTTCAGCAAACCACGGTCAGAGCCATTATCCACAAATGGAGAAAACTTGGCCCTACGTGAAAAATGTATTGCTTGGAACAGTGGTGAACCTTCTCAGGAGTGGCCGGCCTACCAAAATTACTCCAAGAGCGCAACGACGACTCATCCAGGAGGTCATAAAAGAACCCAGAACAACATCTAAAGAACTGCAGGCCTCACTTGCCTCAATTAAGGTCAGTGTTCATGATTCAACAATAAGAAAGAGACGGGGCAAAAAAACGGCATCCATGGGAGAGTTCCAAGGCAAAAGCCACTGCTGACCAAAAAGAACACAAAGGCTCGTCTCACATTTGCCAAAAAATATCTTGATTATCCCCAAGATTTTTGGGCAAATATTCTGTGGACTGTTGCAACAAAAGTTGAACTTTTTGGAAGGTGTGTGTCCTGTTACATCTAACGTAAAACCAACACAGCATTTCATAAAAAGAACATCATACCAACAGTCAAACATGGTGCTGGTAGTGTGATGGTCTGGGGCTGCTTTGCAGCTTCAGGACCTGGACGACTTGCCATAATTGATGGAACCATGAATTCTGCACTTTATCAGAAAATCCTGAAGGAGAATGTTCGGCCGTCAGTTTGTGACCTCAAGCTCAAGCGCACTTGGGTTATGCAGCAGGACAATGATTCCAAAGTCCAAGTCCACCTCTGAATGGCTCAAGAAAAACAAATTAAGGTTTTGGAGTGGCCAAACCAAAGTTCGGACTTAAATCCGATTGAGATGCTGTGGCATGAACTTAAACAGTCCATTCATGCTCGAAAACCCTCCAATGTGGCTGAATTAAAACAATTCTGCAAAGAAGAGTGGGCCAAAATTCCTCCACAGCGATGTGAAAGACTCATTGCCAGTTATCGCAAATGCTTGATTGTAGTTGTTGCGGGAAAGGATGGCACAACCAGTTATTAAATTTAGGGGGCAGTTACTTTTTCACATAGTGCCAGGCAGGTTTGGTCAGCTTTTTTCCCTTAATAAATGAAATCATTATTTCAGAACTGCATTTTGTATTTATTCGGGTTATCTTTGTGTAATATTAAAATTTGTTTGATGATCTGAATCTTTTAAGTGTGACAAATATGCAAA
>NW_015641608.1:1245558-1257154 GCF_001515625.1 Sinocyclocheilus rhinocerous | reverse complement strand
TACAAGTGTAAAAAAAAAGAAAAAAAAAAAAAAAAAAACGGAAGGTGGCAAAAACTTTTTCACACCACTGTATGGCAGAAGGCCATGTGACAGAAAATATAATGTAGGGGGATTCAAGGTTCCCTTTCAGTCAGTCAGTCACGTTCGACGTTACGTCGACTGATGTTAAGGGTCTCACTCGGGAGACCCTATCACCTCAGAGCTTTAGAAGAAAAGACCAATGAGAATTGGCGAGTGGAATTTGCATGCCAAGCAACTCCCCCGTACATATGGGTATATAAGATGGCGGCGTGCATCCACTCATTCAGATTTTTGCTTCAGAGCCAATTGCTTCGTGAGCGCTGCTTTCTAAAAGAAGAAAGAAGAAAAGGAATTTTCACCATCTTGGCTAAACTTGACTAAAACTAAATAGGGTAAGGTTGACTAAATATGATAAAAACTAACAAGGACATTTAACACGGGACTAAGACTAAGATTGAAAATAGCTGACAAAATTAACACTAGTTACGGCCAATCCTGGATCTGCGAGTCTTGAACCGGTCCCTACACAGGCTTCCGTTCAAGATGTTGACGCAGAAGTGCATTCGTTCTTACGTCCGACACCAGGAATGGTTTGCAGCTATCGACCTGAAGGATGTGTACTTTCATGTCTCGATTCTGCCTCGACACAGACCGTTTCTTCGGTTTGCCTTCGAGGGTCGAGCGTATCAGTACAAAGTCCTCCCCTTTGGGCTGTCCCTATCTCCCCGTGTTTTTTTACGAAACTGGCGGAGGGTGCCCTGTCCCCACTTTGGGAGAAGGGCATCCGGATCTAGATGATTGGCTTATATTAGCTCACTCGTGAGATCTGTTGTGTGAGCACAGGGATCTGGTGCTTCGGGTCAACTGTTAGAAGAGCAAGCTCTCCCCGTGCAGAGCATCTCTTTTCTCGGTATGGAGCTGGATTCGGTCAACATGACAGCACGTCTCACGAACGAGTGTGCACAGTCAGTGCTGAACTGCCTGAATTTGTTCAGGGGCAAGACAGTGGTCCCTCTAAAACTATTTCAGAGGCTCCTGGGGCATATGGCAGCCGCAGTTACGCTGCTCTGCCTGTTACATATGAGACCGCTTCAGCATTGATTGCACAGCCGGATCCCGAGATGGCCATGGTGCCATGGCACTCTTTGGGTCGGCGTTACCCCGGGTTGTCGCCGCCTCTTCAGTCCTTGGTCAGACCCTGTGTTTCTACGGGCAGGAGTGCCCTTAAAGCAGGTGTTGAGGCATGTTGTTGTCACCACAGATGTCTCCAAGACGGGTTGGGGCGCCGTATGCAACGGGCATGCAGCCTCAGGCACCTGGACAGGACCTCGACTGGAGTGGCACATCAATTGCCTCGAGTTGCTAGCAGTGCTGCTTGCTCTTCGTCGGTTTCGACCATTGCTGCAGGGCAAGCATGTACTTGTCCAGATAGACAACACAGCGACAGTGGCGTATATCAACCACCAGGGCGGTGTACGCTCCCGTCGCAACTCGCCTGCCATCTCCTTCTCTGGAGTCAGCTCAAATCACTGCGCGCCATTCATGTTCCGGGAGAGCTCAATCATGCAGCCGATGCGCTCTGTCAACAGCTTACCCTCCTTGGAGAATGGACACTCTATCCTCAGGTGGTTCAGCTCATTTGGAGTCGATTCGGGGAAGCCCAGGTGGACCTGTTTGCTTCCCGAGAATCCTCCCACTGCCGGCTGTTTTATTCCCTTACCGAGGCCCCCCTCGGCACGGATGCGCTGGCACACAGCTGGCCCCGGGGTTTACGCAAGTACACCTTCCCCCCAGTGAGCCTCCTTGCACAGACCCTGTGCAAGATCAGGGAGGACGAGGAGCAGGTCCTGTTGTTTGCACCATTCTGGCCCACCCGTACTTGGTTTGTCGACCTCATGCTTCTCGCGACAGCCCCTCCCCTGGAGGATTCCCCTGAGGAAGGACCTTCTTTCTCAGAGGATGGGCACGATCTGGCACCCGCGACCCGATCTATGGAACCTGCACGTCTGGCTTTTGGACGGGACGCGGTAGACCTCTCTGGCCTTTCTCAGGGCGTGATAGATACTATCACTCAAGCTAGAGCCCCCTCTATTAGGCAGGCCTATGCTTTGAAGTGGGGTCTATTCGTTGAGTGGTGTTCTTCCCACCGAGAGGACCCTCAGAGATGCTTGGTTGGTGTGGTGCTTTCCTTCCTGCAGGAAAAGCTGGAGCGGAGGCTGTCCACCTCCACTACGAAGGTGTATGTCGCTGCCATTGCGGTTCACCACAATGCAGTGGACGGTTCGTCCCTGGGGAAGCATCACCTAATCGTCAGGTTCCTGAAAGGTGCAAGGAGACTAAATGCTCCTAGGTCGCACCTCATCCCCTCTTGGGATCTCTCCGTGGTTCTCTTGGGATTATGGAGGGACCCCTTTGAGTCACTTGATTCAGTTGAGCTAAAACATCTGTCTCGTAAGACTTCGCTCCTGATCGCGCTCACTTCCATCAAGAGGGTGGGGGACCTGCAGGCATTTTCGGTCAACGAATCATGCCTTGAGTTTGGTCTGGCTGATTCTCACGTTACCTTGAGACCCCAGCCTGGTTATGTGTCCAAGGTTCCCACCACTCCCTTTCGAGACCAGGTGGTGAGCCTGCAAGCGCTGCCCTCGGAGGAGGCATACCCGGCCCTTGCGTTGCTGTGTCCTGTCTGTGCCTTGCGCATTTATGTGGAATGCACCCGGAGCTTCAGACACTCCGAGCAGCTCTTTGTCTGCTTTGGAGGCCAGCAGAAGGGGATGGCGGTCTCCAAACAGAGGTTGGCTCATTGGTTGGTGGATGCCATCACCTTGACGTACCAGTCCCAAGGTGAGCCGTGCCCCCAGGGAGTGAGGGCTTATTCAACTTGGAGTGTTGCCTCCTCCTGGGCGTTGGCGCACTGCGGCTCTCTTGCAGACATCTGTAGAGCTGCGAGCTGGGCGACACCTAACACCTTTGCAAGGTTCTATAATCTTCAGGTGGAGCCCGTGTCCTCTCGTGTGTTGGGTAATATCAGGTAATTTGTGGGAGGCGGGCTCGGTGTTCGGCTTGCAGCGCCATTCCTAGTTAGGATACGTGCGCTTTTTCCCAGTTGTTCCCCGCCGGTGAACTCTGGGTCCTCCGCTGCCCCGTAGTTGCAGATATGGCGGAGAAGTCTGTCACTGCGTCCGGTGGAGAGTTGCCTTCTTCTCTCTGGACCTGGCATTGATGTCTCAGTTCTGCCACGGTTGGATTCCACCGTGTCCTCTTGATTCCTTCATTTCAAGTTTTTCACATGACCTTACATTCTGTCACAAACCTGAATGAGTGGATGCACGCCACCATCTTATATACCCGTATGTATGGGGGAGTGGCTTGGCATGCAAATTCTACTCGCTAATTCTCATTGGCCTTTTCTTCTAAAGCTCAGAGGTAAATGGGGCTCCCGAGTGAGACCCCTAACGTCAGTCGACGTAAAGTCTCCGTTCCCTCCTTCAGGGAATGAGGGTTACATATGTAACTGAGACATTTCCCTCTATAAGTCTGAAGTCATTTTATATTTTGCTTAAAATAAGTAGGCTAAAAACAAACAAACAACAAATAACGCTCTTATCATGATCAGAAAATAAAGTTAACTAGTAATTGGAAAGAATTACTGTAGCTGACTTTCCTTGCCATCTACAAATAATTTTCCAAATTATATATCTCTCGTTCTGTATCGCCTATCTTGTCAGTGTCTGCACTTGCTTGGCCATTTGTTGCGGAGAAAATAAGGAAAGTGTGTTCAAGTGCCAGCAGAAAACAGTGTAAAGAAATAGTCTTTGAGAGAAGCAGTCTTTATCAGCGGAAGTTTTATTTTTTGTTTTTAAATGTTAAGTTTTTAAATTTTGTTGTATGCATTTGTCATTTTTATTTAATCTCTTTATTTTAAAAATGTGTATAGGTATTATTTATGAAGTTTTGGCTTTTGGTTTTGGATCTGTTTTTAGTTGTTTTAATGCTACAATTGATTGCTTCTGTTGTCCTCATTTGTAGGTCGCTTTGGATAAAAGCGTCTAATAAATGACTAAATAAAATAAAATAAATAAATAAATATCAGTGTTTATTATGAAATGCTCTTAACATGCTGATTAACAATGCTAAATGTAGATCTTGTCACAAATCCTGGTTTGAACAGTTGGAGTCATATACTGTATGACAGATTAAAAAAAACTGTATTTGCTGAAACCGGACTGTGGTGCATATTTGAGGATGCCTGCTCTAGAAGACAGAAAGTCATGCAGGTCAACTTGAATCAAAATAATGAGAGTTTCATTTTTAAGTACCTGAGTGCAGTAATATCAGGTAAGTTTCTTACATAACCTGGAGACACACAAACACATACTCACATCTCCCATAGACAGTTCACAGCAACATGTCATTGTGGTATGTTTAAAATTCTTATAACTGTCTTTAAACACAGAAAGACAAAGTGAATTCCTCAGATATGAGAGTTTCCACTATAGACTACAGCTAGCCAGAGGAGCTGCAGTTAAATAACGTCATTTTATCATCTTAATGGGCCAGCAGGTCAGTGACACTTACACAGAATCACAATGAACTGTTTGCGAGTGTGTGGAAGAGCAATAAATACACAAGCAAATTTACTGAAAAGTGTGGCATATGTATGAGTTAATTATATTACATTAACAAAGACTGGACCCGCTGTAGCCCATTCCACGTACATTAATATTTATCTTTCCAACAGCTGCTTAGTTGCCAGTGCGACTTTACCATGTAAGAAGCAATTATCTACATAGATATCTAGTCCCATAAGTATATGACACAATACATATTAATCAGGGCCACACACAAACACTTTCTTGATTAGAGGCCCAGTGAAACCCCTTTTAGCTAAGGTTTAAATACACAGAAAGCCCAGAGTTTGAAATTGAGATCCTATTATGGCTATGAAGCAGTGACAAACATGCTCAAGGTTTAGGAATTGAGTGAGGATTTTAGTGTATTTTAGTTTATATTGCAAACTTAAGAACATTATAATTTTGTCAGATGACAAAATAAAAAAGACTATGTGAAGTATTTGAACACTGTTTGAGCTGTTTTTTCCTGATGAATTACAAGAACTTGAGGTTTTATAATGTCCTGTTGCGCTATCGCCACCTATTGGAGAAAATACTAAATAAGACACACATATACCCTGAATAGAGCTAATTCATAAAGTCTCCGAACAATAAAACAAAATACCACAGCATCCTTGGTGTTTATTCATGCTGCAGTGCATGCTGGGAAACATTATTAATAAATCAGTAACGTTGTATAATATGAAATTGCTTGTTAGCTTAATCAGGGTGACATTTTGTCTAACATGTTTGTTCGCATATTCACATTTTTCAATTCCTGAGTGTCTGTGACTCAGAAAGTACCCATCTTTGCCTTTTCTAATTTTTCCTTATAGTAAATGAATGGGTGACTATGGTAATGGGGATTTGTCTCTGTTTTGACAATGTTAGGCCTATATGCACGTTTCTTTACAAACACTTCAGAAAATACAACAGCAAAAAAAAAAAAAAAAAAAAAAAAAAAAAAAAAAAAAAAAAAAAAAAAGAGTAAACAGTTATTTGATGATGACTCATAAGTTTGCAAATTTTTTTATGAATGAACTTGTGAGCCAACTTTCACTGTCTTAAAAGAAAACCTCTGACTAGGCTATAAAATATATTAATAGGACTCAAAATTCAGGAAGAAAGGCAAAAAAATTAACAAAACAATGAATCAAGATGTTTCACTTCTGAACACAACAAACACACACTCAACTATCTCTCAAGACCCAGAAACATAAGGCAAAGGAATGCAAATAGACCAAACAATGACACAACTGAAACACAGAAGGAAATAAGTAATCAAACGAAAAAGTACAGGAACAAACGACCATACAAGGAAAGCAAGCTATTCAGAATGGTGCAAACTAGTGGCCATCAACTACACTGATCTTTCATTTTTACACAAAGCTGTTTTTTATGACTCACAAAATTCAAAGACATTGGCCTGTATCAGAGCAGATCAATTTGGAAATATTTAGATATCACTATGTGTAAAGAATAATCAGGAATAAAGAACCCATTGTGTGATGAAGAGAGAATGAAAAGTACTGCGATTGATCACCTGTTGAAGTCTGTTGGGCATCCACTATTATAAACCATGAAACACTGCCCTCTGCCTTCAGTCTTCAGAAATACAACTAGTGTCCTATTCAACTCCACAAAACAGCCAAGATAACACCAGAATATTTATTCACATTTTCCAATGAATTTATGAATTACTATATATGTATTTATTTATATACAAATATTTAAAATATATTTAGTAATTAATAAATAAATTACAAAATGTAAATAAATGCAGTAGTGGTAGTCTGGATTCATATTTGCATAAATATAAAGGAAATTAATTATTAACTAGCAATTTACATCTTTTGTTACTTCTTGTCTCTTCAGAGTAAGTGTTGTTATATGTATTGATATTTTCAGCAGCATGAGAAGAACTTGAGTCTTAAGTGAAGTTTCCTGTGCAGCCTGCTGTGAAGCGATTAGGTATCAAGAATGAAGAGGTAACTGCTGTGCGTTTGTGTGCACTACATAAATTGGTGTGTGTGTGTGTGTTTTGGGGGAAATGCTCCTTCTCCCTCTGGGTTAAATGACACCTGGCATTCCCATTACAACTCTGAAAAACAAACACATGGTTCTGGCGCACAACTAGCATTATCTCCGCACGTGCACACACACACTGTAAAAAGTGAGTGTCAGAGAAATGGCTGTTGAAGTCCACAATGAACACACTGTGTGTCCACTGAGACAAACCCTGAAAGACATGTTTATGACATCCTGTCTTGTTTCACCCTGTTTCATAACTAGAGAGCTCTCCTTTTCTGTGTCCATTCAGCCATCCATCTGCGGTGACTACATTTCTTATTCAATCCTATCTGTTCTCAACATGTGTGTAAAAACACACAAAAACATGCACAAAGTGAAAGTGAAGCATTTTTTCATCCTTCTTTTTTTTTTTTTTTTTTTTAAATTGCTGAGTGTAATTTTTTTTGCCCTCCACAAATATAAATGTTTTCTTTGCAAAAATGCAAAGCGAATGTCCAATTCTTCAATTACTAAAATAAAATTAGCAACAAACTAGAAGTTAAACAGCTGAAATGTAATTCCATAAATTAACTTTGCTATAAAATTAAGTAATATGGGGGGCAAAAAGTGATTGTAGTTTTTCTTACTGATGTATTCAGCACTCTCTCTCTCTCTCTCTCTTTCACACACACACACACACACAAAGCTTATTAGATTCTGGCCCAATTCCACATCTGATTTATATTTTTTTTTCTACAGACATTGCTGCAGAAAAAAAAAGTTCAACATTCACTTCCTCCTGCTGGTTAAAACTGGTACAGTCAACACTTTTGAATTGAGACGTATGAATCATATATAGGGCTGCCAGTGAACATGCAACAGTAAAACTAACACTTTACCATTTATATGTTGAACTACTTGAAAACTCCAACTCTAAACATAAAGAGACAAGAAATGTAACTGACTAGGTCATGCACAAATAAATGCATGCACACGCAATAAAGTACACAAATAAAAGTATATGAGAACACCAACTTGGCATTCAAGGACAGTGTGGGACTTTTATTTGTGGTTTTATTAAACCACAAGGGGTCACTGTGGCTCCAAGAATCGGGTGGGTCCGACTGATGGTACGCTTCATTCATTCCACCTCCACAGTAACATACGATATAAGCCAGCAGCACACACCCACCCTCACACACACACACACACACACACACTGTAGTAAAACTTTGCCGTTTTATTTAATTTTCCTCCGGGAGATTAGCGTCAGTCTCTCGTCGTCCAACTTCTCTCTTTTTATAACACACAAAAAAAAGCACGAAAAAAGCACCAGCACTATGCAGCCCAGATGTGCCTCTCATGACGCATGCCCTCTCCTTCTCGATTTCCTCTGTTTCTCCCTCCATCCCCTCCCCTCTCTTACCTTCCTTTCTTCCAATCATCTCTCATTTACAAACTGGTCCCTTCTTATCATGAGAGTGGTCCCATGAAACACTGGGAAAGCCTGAGAAAATGCTCTGTTGTGCTATTTCTCAATACTTTCTGTCTTGATTTCAACACAAACAAACTCAGTTACATTGTTCTCACACTCTGAGATACATGTTGGTGTTTATTTAACCGAAGAAAGTGTGAGAAATGACATCTGACGTCTGAGGAGGGAATTGACTCAGATTGAAAGCAAATGATAGTGCGCTGTTTTTGCTTTTATTTTAGCACCCAATTCAATAATGGAATTATGCAAATCAAGTAATGTGCACAAATGCCTAAAATAGTGCAATTTGTATGACACAGTCCTCATTTTGCAAGACAGTTTTGAGTGGCATATTGCAGTGATGCAGCGAACTACTGCAATATGAATGACGTGCTTTACTGAGACTGTGCTGTACAATATTGGTCGATATAGAGTGCAACATTATGTAAGAATTTTTCCCTTTAGTCTTCGTTAAATAGTTATAAGCTATGAACCTAAGCAACCAGCTACCAAATCAACATAGCAAACTCTGAAGCAAAAAAGTATTTGAAAAGCGGACAAAAAGACAAAGATACAAGAAAGTGCACTTAACAGATTTAATGAGAGAAAAACTACGATCCATGAAGCATTGTGAATGACAGAGGAATATAAATTAACCGATTTAAAGTTATGCAGTGGGAGTGGATGGGTGCTAAAAAGTTCTTTTGGCACAATTTGCTTTTCACAGTTCTCTGATTGGCGGAGATTTCTATGTAGGATCATGGGTAATGCAGTTTTCCACCAGCAATTTTACAGTTAATCACAATTATTTAAAAAAATAAGCTGAAATAATGTGGACTGATGTCTTCAGCAAAAGCATATAATATTGAACAACCACCTCATAGCTCGTTGAAGGTTTATGGAGTTCCTTATGGAGTAAATGTTTGGGATTTTTACTTCCAAAACTAACTGTTGTACTCTATATTTAATTGTACATGCTCATTTCCCTTCGAAAATGGCCATTTTCTTTAACTAATGCTGACTTAAAATAATTTAATAACACTGTTAAATGTAGTCTTTAGCAAATCTAAGAATTAATGTTAATTTTTTTCATATAAGTGAATTGATTTTAGTTCATTTTAATTTGAAGCGTTTTCTATTATTTTTTATTTAGACAAAGCTGTATAGAATTTTAATATTGTCAATTTTTCAGTTTTGGCTATCACATGAATTTAATAATTGGCTTATCGACATCAGCCAGAATTTTAATATGAATGCATTCTTAATGGAAATGTTGCATACAGTACATTCTCTTACTAAAGGTCAGTTTATATTCTTCTGAAGTATTTCTGGCTCTTGCTCTATATCATTGAACTAAACCCTTATCCA
Organism: Sinocyclocheilus rhinocerous; assembly: GCF_001515625.1. Lineage (NCBI taxonomy): Eukaryota > Metazoa > Chordata > Actinopteri > Cypriniformes > Cyprinidae > Sinocyclocheilus > Sinocyclocheilus rhinocerous. Next base: position 1,247,668 of record NW_015641608.1, on the reverse strand, counting down.
CAATAGCCTAAACTTGTCAAGCAGACAAAAACACTCAGGCTGAACTACATAAAACCCACCAAACACAGCTGAGGATCTACAGCACGGAATCATTTTGTTCTAGAATAACGGCAAAAAGAATGAGAGAATGTTAGTTTTAAGTTTAATGACAGAAAACAAAGTATGAAACTTGAGTTGGCACACTGTTGACCTATTTCAAGACATCACCGCAAGCACACATCAGTAAAGTGAGTGTACGTGTTTAATCAGACATGATGTACTAATTAGCCGATGAGGGCAGTGAAGTGAGTGTGTGTAATGTGATCTGAGGCTGAAACCTCTGGCTTGGCTCTGAGCGTAATGTTCATGAGTGAAACTTGAACTGCACTTGAGTTTTCATAAGCGATATGTGCGCATATGAATGTGTATGCTACGATGACCTCTGCTAGCTCAAATGATATATGAACAAGAGCAAGGGCTCTGCGTGTTTGTGTTTACTTAGTTTACGGGACAAAATTGTCTCCAGAAGTGAGCTGAAGCTGACAAAACCTCCCTGTGAGGACATACAGGGCAGTCCTTAAAGGAAAAATGACTCGTGAATAAATTAAATAATTTTTAGTTTTTATATAAAGTGTTATAAAAAATAAAATAGTATGATCAAATAATATTATATAAAATAAAATAAATATATATTCCTAATTTAGATAAGTGTGTGTGTGTATTCTGGAGTAAGACATGAAGTGTATTTAGTGAGCTGTCATCAGTATTTCACAGGGCTGTTCTGTAGGATGAGACTCTGGCATGACTTACAGTTATTTCACCAATGATCCAGCATGAAATTCTGCTTTGCTGCCAAACTAAACCACACACGAACCCTCAGTCCACATGAGATGGACCCTTGAGCACAAGTGTTAGTGAGTGTGTGTGAATGTATTCCCATATGGATTAGTCATATCGATTACTAAAGACCAAATGAACACATATATCCACATAAGTATTTAAAAGACAACAAACCGTGTTTACTTTTAACTTCACTAAAACTGACATTATTCAGACTGAAACAGAATATCCAGGAGAATTTAGCCACCAAGATGTCACATGATCAAGAAAATTAGACTATGTTCTCATTGATTAATATCTTTTTTCCAACTGCGTAGCATTGCTCATGTCAGCAGAACAGAAATGTTTAGAAGTGTAGAAATGTATTACATTTTAATGAAAGCCCCCCCCCCCCTTATTTATTCAGAATAATGAGTGTACTTAATTGTTAATAGTATACAAAAACGTCAAAACATTAATACATCTGCAAAGTGTCAATTTTGATTTCAAACTCAAACAATTGTCTTAAAACTCACTAAGAGTAATTAATTGCTAGTCTTGCTAGTATTAGTTCATTTGTGTACATATACACCATTCAAAAATTTATGGTCAGCAAGATTTTGAATCCCAAAAATAAATTAATTTTATTCGGTAAAGTATCATGGTCTTCACAAAAATATGAAATGTTTCTTGAATATTAAATCAGCAAATCAGAATGACTTCTGAAGGATCATGTGACACTGAAGACTGGAGTATTGATGCTGAAAATTCAGCTTTGCATCACAAGAATAAATTACAATTTAAAACATATTAAAATAGAAAACTCTTATTTTAAATTGTAATACAATATTACAATATTATTGTTTTTGATCAAATAAATGCAGCCTTGGTGAGCACAAAAGTTTTTCAAAAACATTTAAAAAAATCTTGCTGACTCTACAAAACTTTTGAAAGGTAGTGTACCCCCCCCCCAAAAAAAAAGAAAAAAGAGAAAAAGATTTAATAATAATAATAATAATAATAAAAACAATTTCAAATAGACAGCTTGTAACCAGAAGGTGAACTCATCGATATAATCGAATTGTATTTTGCAGCAGTGTGAGTGTTCAATCCTTCATGCTTTTTATCCAACGTGATCTCATGATAATTTGTATGTATTTTACGTAAAATGTGGTACTATAAAACGTACATTTACTTACGTTTTTACAGGCACTAAAACGTACAATACTGACGTATTTTCAGCATCTAAACATACAAAAATGACGTACTGACACCTAAAAATGAATCCTTATGAATATTGAAATCGCGGCAT
>NW_015641608.1:1229139-1245502 GCF_001515625.1 Sinocyclocheilus rhinocerous | reverse complement strand
TTAAGGGGTCTAAAAATCTAAATTGCGTATTAATAAAATTATAAAAATGCATATTCACTGTAAAATGGGTAGGTTTAGGTTTGGAGGTAGGTTAAGCAGTCTAAAAATCTAAATCGCTTATTGATAAAATGATAAAAATGCATTGATATGAATATCTTGATATAAAAGATACGTAAATATTTTTACGTTTTTTAGCTAAAAATACGTAACGATTTGTACGTTTTAAACGTTGAAATACGTCTAAATTGTACGTTTTAGCATTAATAAAAACGTACAAAAGTGTACGTTTTGTGCTTGTAAATGTTACGTATTAATACCTACGTATAAACATGAGACCAGGCTGTTTTATCATACTCCACTACATTTATTGCACTTATGTGCACAGTCACACACACTCCACTTCACAAACCCATGAAATACAGGATCCATCTCACCTCAGGTAAGTGCGTCTCTCATAAACACTATTCTCTCCACCCATTCAGACTGAGTGAGAGAGGCCGCTCAGAGACCTACACCAAACGGGTGAAAGACCATTTCCTGTTTAAAGATTATTTACTGCACACAACGTCTGAGAATGCACAGCAATCCCCATCATTTCAGGCTCTGCATAAAATATCAGGGAAAGAATTCCAAAAAGTCAAAAAGGGAACTAATTGGCTTCTTTTATTTACATTTTTTTTCATAAATATGGCATCTGCAATCAGCATTCCAACACACGCCATGAGTTATTACACAAACAAAAGTATTGAATTGAGCCTCATACAAGTGTTTGTCAAATCAATGGGGAGTTTTACGAGGAGAGCTGGTGGTAAATCTTTATGGTGAGGTAGACACACATTCCACAGGAGGGAAATAGAAAGATAGAAAGAGCAGATGAAAATAAGAGGGCAACCACAAGATCTATTTTCTTAGGAAAATGTGTGAAAATGCCTTTGTGAGCGTTAGCAGCACATAGCAGATGAATCATAGAGCCTCAGCGGCATATTCAGATGAGAGTCATTAATTCATGAGCTCGGGGAGGACAGACATAAACCCACGAGGCCTGATTGATGAAAAGACATGATTAAACTTTGATCTTTCCTCCGTGTGTGAATGTGTTTGAGAGAATCGAAGAAACATAATGAGTATGTATGTGCATGGTTATGTAAATTGAGCGATATATGGCCTCAATGTTACATAATATTAACAATGTAGTTGTAGTTGTGATGTAGTTGACCCAAAAATTTTAATTCTGTCGTCATTTACTCACCCTCATGTCATTCCAAACCATTCAATTTAAATTAACTGTTTTTATTTTAATATATTTTAAAATGTAATAAATTCTCAGCAGCCATTACTTAAGGCTTAAGTGTCAAAAGATCCTTCAGAAATCATTCTAATATGCTTATTTGGTGGTCAAGAAAGATTTATTATTATCAGTGCTGAAAACAGTTGTGCTGCTTAAAAATTTTTTTTTTGGAAATAGAAATTTCAAAAGAACAGCATTTATTTGACACAATATTTTGTAACATCATAAATGTCTTTAATGTCACTTTTAATCAGTTTAATGCATCCTTGTTGACGCAAGTATTAATTTCTTAAAAAAAATAAAGTCTTACTGATTACTATATTAAATTAATAGTATTTTACTATAGTGTTCCCAGACTTTTGGACCCCACTGTACACTCATAACATTATTAATACTCTTGTAATTCATGTGCTGCTGGTCTGTGTCTTCAGTCTGCTTAATGGAAGCACAAATGCACAAATCCAGGCCATAAATCTATAGTGCACAATGTGTTTCATTTGAAGTTTCAATTCATAGGACCCTAAATTGCAATAGATTTCATAACCAGAGAAAAAACAAGATGAATGCTCAGCCCCATGAGTCATGTGTAATGTAACACAGTTATGTTTGTGCATATGACAGCATGGCATACAGTAGTATAGGATGATCTGATAGACTGCTCTGCTGGAGGCTAGTGTGAAACTTGCAACTTTCACAACAAAGTGTTTAAGCCGCAGCCTGAGGCGGTTAGATTTAGTGAAGTGGGTAAAAAAAAAACACACACACACACACACACACACACACACGTTTACTTAGCTAGCTAAATGGGGACATTCCATAGGCATCATGGTTTTTATACTGCACAAAAACTAAACTCACCCCTTACAGAAAACTTTCTGCATTTTTACAATGTTAAAAATACTTTGTTTACTTTATTTTTATACCAGTTTTACAAATGAGTATGTCCCCAAAGGGCGGTTTTTGGATATTTTGTCAGGTTTAGCTCACTTTTGGGTACAAATTTGTCCCCAAAATATGGTTAAGTAGGTACACACACACACACAGAGATGCACACATATCCTGGGAAAGCATTTCTACTGACAGTACTAGACAATAGAGGACAGTGTCCCAGACTCTGTCTGAGAGATTCTGGATAAAGATCTGGACAGCGGATGTGTATTCTAGATTGTGTATGTGTGCTGAATGGAAACACACAACTACTTGTATTTAGTGAGAGAGAATGTGCAGAGTCCAGACTACTGACTACTCAAGTTTTTTGATTGTATATATGTTGACTACATCTCGAATGTTTTTTTTTAAAGACATTATTACTTCAACATTATTACATCAAACTAATTAAAAGTGACAATAAAGAAACATTTTTTATAAATGCTGCTCTTTTGAACTTTTTATTTCTTAAATTAAAAAAAAAATGTTTCATGGTTTCACAAAAATATTAAACAGTTGCAATTCCAAATAAATTCTTCCTATATTCCAGAATATAAACATTGTGTTTATACATCCTAACTAAGCAAGAAAATAGGCCTGGGCGATAAAACGGTATCGATATTTATCGACGGTACACCTTCTTTGATATCGATAGAAAAAATGTTATACGACATAGCGCACGATATAGGCACGTGCTATGAGTGACGCAGACAGCACACACAAACACATGCTGAAACAAGTGCTGTGCCTGCCTGTGATGAGGAGATTGTGAATAAAGAATGAATATTAGTCGAATTTAAAATAAACATTTGCATTTGAATGTTAGGTGTGCATCAGGAAGCGTCATCAGTGGCGCGCGAGATGCGGTGATAATGTAAGTAACGTTGTTGCATTTTAATGTTTTGTTAGTAAATTGTGTTAATTATAAATACAGTGGTTAAATTTAAACTTTTTTTATTATTATTTTTTTATTATTATTTGTTTTAAAAAAGGTTATAAAAAATGTCAATAATTATCGATATGAAACATTATATCGTTGATACATTTTTTAGCTATATCGCCCAGCCCTACAAGAAAATCACAATAATTAACATTTTGCTCAAATGGAGATACACAAATATGAATAGAACAGAAAGCAGCATGAACTTCAATTATTACTTTGCAATGTAATATGCAATAATCGATTATCAAATGCCACAGTCGATGCAAGTTTATATACTAAGTTTATATTCTCAAATTATGCATTGATGCATTTAACTCATAAACAATAATACTGGCTTTATGTTTCATATCACACTGTAAATATTGGTTGCACACCATTTCAGATTTTTCTACAGTAGATGGTGCAACCATTTACAGTAAACTTAAAAAGTGAGTCTTGCCTCTTAAGTGCTGCAGTCATTGGTGGGGCCCTGCATTCACACCTGAGCCGCAGATGTGTAAGAAACACAGGACTGTGAATCTCTGTGTGTGTGGCAATTAGGACAGAAAAATAAAAAAATAAAAACTATAAGCAAGCAAGCAAGCATTGTTCTGGAGATTTAGCTCAGAGTTCAACGGTCCAACAGGAAATGAGAAAAATGGACGGTGAGCACAAAAGAGTTGTAATCAGGAAAGGCAGAGAACCAGAAAAGCAGTAGATGAGTGAGTGAGAGAGAGGAGAAAGCAGGACAGGAGTAAATGAGAAGCATATTTTGCAGGCTGAGGAGGCAGAAAGGATGAGGTGGATGTATGGCTGGATTAGGGAGCTCTAAGAATGCAGAGGAAATTAAAAAATGAGCTCAAAATAGAGCAAAATAAAGCACACAGGTTTCAGGCTGGATATTTCAGTCTATCCTAGTGGAGCAGAGGTCACGGGGGTCACCTATATGAGATGCCTGTGATGATGGAAGAATATGGTGGGAAGGAGAACCTTAAAGCTGTGGAGGAGTTCAACTATCACTGAACTATTGGTTGCGAAGGTGTTCTGGGCGATTGCTTATGAATTATTCTGGTCCTTGCCTTATAAAACACCAAAAATCAATCAAACAAAAATCAATTGACACTGTAAAAGTGACAAGATATGAGTACAGAATGTGATACATATTCATTAGTGATAAATTTACCTGATGGACTTGCACAACTGGAAGTGCAAGCTTAACACTCATGCCTCACAGCTATACTTTAAAAGACATCCAAAAGAAAGAGAAGTCTGTATGTATGTGGGGGCATACATACTATCAGAGCTAAAGTGGTGAACTCACACACATAGCCCTTGATGGAAAGCAGCTCTGTGCATCAAAGGGTGAAGATGACCTTGCTTGTGAGTGTGTGTGTGTCAGAAGCATGAAGAAGGCAAGGCAGTGGACCACATTTTGCTCAAGATAAGAATGAAAGATATTGTGAAAAGAAAGAAAAAGACAGGAAGAGAGGAAGCTAGGTAAAGATAGAGAGATGGAGAACAGGAAAAATGCGCATCAAGTATGTGTTCACCGGAATGAGGCAGAGCAGGCCTCTAACATAGATATGAAACACCATTAAATGACCACAGAAATCAAGGGTATATCAATTATTATAAATGAGAGGATCATGTTTCTCCATCCATACCAATTACCTATGGGAAGTTCACACACTTTCCAAATAATTCCTATGGCGGAAATGATGAAGAGGGAAAAAAAACATCCACAAATAAGCCAGAAAATGGATAATTCATCCCTTAATTTTTATAATTACAAAATCATAAATGATGCACAAAATCGTAATGTTTCTTTTTTTTTTTTAACTAAATAAAAAAATCAATACCAAACTTTTTCTTGCATTTTAAGAGAATTACACTTCTGTCCATTATAGGGATGCACAATATAACTGTACCATATTGGCAGTCGGCCAACATTCGATTTTTTTAAAATTATATTGCTGATATTATATTTGTTTGTACTGTTCATTTCCACTATTTTACATTTAGATTACCTTTTCCTTAAAGTTCGTATAAGAAAACAACACCAACGAAAACAATTTAATATCCATTTTTCATACAGTATATAACAATGGCGTGATGCCTAAATTCATTTGTAGCACTTAAAAAATATATATATATATTTTTTTTACGGTATAGTATAGTCCTTTAATGTACCTTAAATGAAAATTAATATCAGCTTGACCGTATTGGCCAGAAATGTAATACTGGTGCATCCCTACACCATAACAACAGAAGATGGTTTAGATGTAACACCACATCCTGAATAATTAAACAGGACATCAAAAGAGCATCAGAGGGTTAAAAAAAAGCAGTCTGTACCTAGAGCCCAGAGACTGCATGAATTGTGCCGATCCCCAGGGTACCATCAATATATCTCTGCTGGACTATGTGATGTAGTGAAGTATAAGACTCAATATGAACAATACCACCATTATTAGTTAACAAGAGACAGCAATTATCAACTAAATACTAATCAACCACTGACCATTGATAACTAATCATTAACCATCAATACACAATTACACACAGTCATCAAGAACTCAAACAAAGTTAAATAATATAAGACAAGAAGGATCAAGAGAAATGATGAAAGAGCTGATGGTAGAGAAGAACCTGGGGGAAAGTAGAAATAGAGAGGGGTATCGGCCCCTGCAGAGAAACAGACGACAGGGAGAGAAAGAAGGAGATAGCAAAAAGACTTGAGAAAGGAAAGACAGGGTTAGTGTGGTGGAGTGAAGAGCAGAATATAGGGGCTGTTCCCCCTGGCTCAGGCCTTGATTAACACCAGACCTCCAAACAGGAAATGACCCGGCCAACGTCGAGTAACGGGAGGCCTTCCATCTGGAGCCCAGCGCTGCGTAAGACTCGAACACACACATCTGAACGACCAGAACAAAAGAGCGATAAAAACCAACACTGATTTCACCAAAACCAAAAATGATTAAGAAAGCTCACCATTTTCACTGCTAATTCCACTCATTACAGCAGTATAAAAATGCCTGCCACAGATAATGAATTCAATCCCACAAGCAGATGTAAACAGTATTATGCTAGTAGGCTGATTGTTGTTTCTGCTGCTATTCAGTGATTTTAGTAGGAAAAAAAATCTGAACTAATAAATGTCACAAAGAATCTTTACTTATTTAAAACTGAAACTAAAAGAAAAAATAGTAAATCATTAAAACGAAAACAAAACACAAAACAAAAGAAAGCAAAACAACACAAAACAAAATACAACAAAAACGAAACAAAAATGAACAAAAAGCAAAACTAAAAACAAATGGCAAAACAAAATAACAAAGCACAAAGCAGAACAAAACAAAAAACAAAACAAAATACACATCAAAACAGCTATTAGAGGCATAACAATGAACTCGAACTCAAGAAGATGCAATATTTTGGAAACTGAAAGCACAATTGTTGACATGCAGAGAGATGGAGAGAAGACGGGAGGGAAAAAAGTTGCATCTCTGCAGTGACCCAGACAGAGACAGACAAGCATGCGTTAAGGGCAAGCAGGACAGACCCCAAGAGAGGACAAACGGAGCTAGAGAGAGTGTGTTGGATTGTGAGTGAGTAATCTCAACCATTCCCAAAGGAGCGATATGACCAGAAAGAATGTGGACGTGTGTTTGGCTGCATGTAAGACGGCAGGGACTGTCCCCTCGCTCGTGTTTGTCTGTCGAGTACGAGTGACCCCTGCAGCTATGATTACTGTTTAAAGCCTCTTTATGAGCTGCAGGGTTTCCTGTCACAAATAAGTGCTAACTGCATTTATTAGACTTTTACTTCCTTCGTGAACATACAGTATACACACACACACACACAGAGTTAAACCGTTACTGAAATATCCTGCAGGCAAATTGTGATTGGATGATACGAGTGGTGAAATCCTCCAATCAGTAAGCTTGTCTGGTTGTGCTTCCTGTCCTGTAGCTGAGGAGTGTTTCATTTCCTTTAATTAAAGAGTTTTTTAATTACCTTTAAATTAAAGCATGGCTGCTAATTTCCTCTGTAGAACCCAGTTTGTACAAACCACTACTGTCATTATGTGTGTGTGTGTGTGTGTATATATATATATATATATATATATTAAACAATTCCTCAATTAGGTAAACTGATTAAAATTCTCAAATAATTCTTTAAGTAAATGTTCAGTAATAAAATAAAAATAGCAACAATTTATAACCAGTAGAACAAATGAGAAGCAAAATAAATAAAAGCCAGAAAATTCATTGTACTGCATATTCAGAAAGAGCTATAAACTACAAAAGTAATCAAATTTAAACTACAACTATAAATTGTATTCTCACCTTAGTCTTCATTGCATGATTATTAAATAAATATTTTGTTGTTAATGTTGTTTTTTGACTAATGTCAAAAACATTCACACAAATCTGAATAACATGGATACAGAAGGAACACATCATTAGATGATATTATATCTGATAGCGCACCAAAACAAACCTACACATCCACTCTACTGTATGAGGCCACACTCAGAGGAATACACCCTCATATCCCTCATCTCCAGAGAGACCTCCCAACACGATCCCTGCTGCCTATGGTTCCCACAATGACTGGTGAAAGATATAGAAGAAAAAAAAAATCTCAACAATTTTTTTTTTGTCATGTACTCTGTGAATGTGTTAGTGCAGATGCAATTGTACTAGTGTGTGTATTTGGTTTTAACATGTGTATTTGTGAAGGATGAAACACTCCTGGCTGAAAGGATGAAGTGGGATTTAAGTTTTTTCCTGTATATATGTGCAGTTAAATCATTGTGAAAGAGAGATTATGTGCATGTGTTTATGGGCTGGGACACATTCAGGTCATGCATGACACTTCTACATGTACTGTACATGTGTGTAGATAGTTGAGCGTGCATACTGTATGTTTACACTTCTGCAGGTTTTGACTGCTTTCCAAAATATGTCTGTGTGTATTTATGAATTACACGTGTGTATTTATAACTGTATTAATAATTCTGCTGACCGATACTTTGTTTCTCTGCCTCCTCATATCACACAGATAAAGCTGGCACATAACACAAAAGCTAAACCTTATAACACTGATAGAAATTCAGCAATATTGAAATTCGTGCAGATACTGATAGGACAGTAATTACTTTAATGTTATGGTCAGACAAAATAACCGATAAAATAGCTGATATTAAAATTCAGTATTATTTTGTGTAAATAAGTTTAAAATAAAACAATAAAAAGCAAATAAATAAATAAATGCCATCCATAAATGCTAGTGGATGCAGTCATCATGATACGGGAGTATGAAAAACTGATATTAATTCTGTGATTTGCTAAAGATTACAAGATAACAGTTATCAAATAAATATTTTTAACAGTCAAAGAGTCAAAATGTAACAAAATTGCTCTGTCTTTGAATCATGCTGTATAAGTATTTATTAAAAAAATTTTTTCAACCCCTCCCCTTTAACCACTATTAGAGACACCTTTTCATAATCCAAAGAGTTCTCAATGGATAAAATCACTGATATAAAATAAAACATCCTGTATTACTTGGAAATACAGTACATGGGCTGCAACCACTTCTTTATGCTGACTTTAAACCTTGACGTGGCCAGCAGACATTAATATCATTCAATATCATAAATCATAAACCATAACAAAGAACAGACTCTTTTCTATTTCTATTACTCCTCAGTGTTCAAAGCACCGAGCTATTCTGAAATCAGGTCTGTGATTCATGTGATATCCATCAGCTCCTAATTCAGACAATACTGCTCTATAAACAGTCTTCAAAGTTTTATTTATTGATGGGGCTCGTCCAGTTCTATAAACAGACACAGTAGCACACCATCGCACTGTTTTCAGAAAGTCAACACCTCCGTCAATAACATTATGTGTTTCACACAAAACCATCTGAAGCCATCCAATTACATTAGCATTTTCAGCTCAACAGGGAGCCTCTGTATCCAATAATATTTCTTGTTTCGTAGCAGTAGTGATAGTTCAGGTACCACATGTGGTTTTGGCTGTGGATAACTCCACTAAAGGAACTTGTTTCCTATGATGTAAGCCTGAAATGGAAACATTTTCCTAGATAAACAGACTTGTGCTTTAATTAAAAGCAGAGACAAACACCCACTCACACACATACATAGGTTACTGACAACAATTAGAGCCAGATTTAGAGTCATAGAGCATATTCTCATTCACATTCTACAGGAGTGAAAACACTCCTCTGTCTCGTTTTCTATCCATCCTCTAGTGAATTCATCCTTTTCTCAGCTCTGATCTGCTCTTCAACCTTTCTCTGTTTGGAGGAACTTTACAGCCTCACCTCTGACTCTCAACCCGCTGCTCTGTGAAGCCACAAGGCTTCAGTGATGACAGCGCTGAACTCCAATAACATCATAATAACATGCTGCAGCAAACACCCCTGCACTGCTGTAGATCAAACTCACAGAAGAAACAAAGTAGAGACTGCCATCTCAAGCACAATATGTAATTATGCAGACGGATAGATGGATAAGCAGACAATCATTATAGTGAATCAGGTCGTTTGGTTCTAAAAACTATTAATGAATTAATTTGAGTCCCTGCACAGCCCTATTTTAGTAGAAATAATGAAAACATCGATATATTTATTTAGCAAAATGAATACATTTTCAACATAAAATAATATTAATACATTAATCACTTAACAATAATACACATTTACATTTAATAGTACAACATTTAATATTTTGCAAGGCTGCAGTTTTTTCACATTTTTTAGTTTTGTGAGGAAATAAACAATTAAGTCGTCTGAAGATAAAATGATATAACGATGGATGATATGACAGTTGGAGAGACAGACAGACATATATATATATATATATATATATATACACACCGATGCGATACGATAAGATTCACCCCTATTACGATGCAGTGCGACCTGATTTCAATTCAATTCCCTTCAACACAATGCGATTCGATGCAATGGAAAAAAATATGATCGCTTTTATTTTCTTTGGTTCAGACAGACAGCAAATTATAATTTAACTTAAGTGTCTTCTGACTTCTAAAGCCTCGAGGCCTGTTTCATAATACAATTTTTTACCAAATAAGCCAGGCTTATTACAGTTAGTCTGACTCATTGTCAAATGATTTGTTTCCATAAAGCAAAATTTAACATAGATCAAGCTCAGTCACTGTGGCCACTTATGCTGAGAAACTAACCTGGTCCGGGGCTGGATAACTGTCAGGCTGAGCTCCTCTAACACTGACCAGTAAGAACACAATGATATGAACCCACTGATGCTCTCACGTAAAATTATAGCCATGCAGCCTTTCTCTCTGGTTTTATGACAGCTGTACCTTATATTGTTAGCAACAGATTGCAGAACATTAGAACATTACAATTTAAAAATGCTCTTCAAAAAGACTACATTTTAACTGCTAAGAAACACACATTAAAGGTGGGGTATGTATTTTTTCAAAAATGCTTTAGAAAAGAGTCAATCAGCAGTAAGGGGCGTGTCTACTCATGATGGGGAGGAGAGAGCGCTCAGTGCACAGGATGGACATTAGACGAGCCGAGCGACGACAGAAAGATAGAGATGGCGGATAACAAACAAAAGAGGAAAACATCTGCGGAACAAAAGAAGGCTTATGATAAGGCAAGAAGTAGGACCCGTGTAAATTTCGGATCAGCTTTCCAGCGCTGGAGAGAACTCAAGGAGCGGGAAGGCCTGTGATCGGATGCCGAGGTTGCTTTGTTTCTTCTTGATAGGTGAGTAACATTGGTTTTGCTTTGTTTCACAGAACTAATACATGCTGGCTTTTGCTTGAATATGCTTGTGTGCCATGTTCGCTTGTTTGTTCATCTGCAATCATATTGTCGTTCCCTTCAGCTATGATAAAGACACATCCATTTCCCCACCCTATAAGCCTGGAGCGTCTAAACCTCCTCCACTGTCTGTTTCAAGCGTCAGCTCCCAAAGTGTGTCCGAAAAGTAAGATAATATGTTTAATACAGCAGATAATAATACAGCAGATTCCGCCATAATCGTTGCCTGGGTTGCGTACATATATGTGGGGCGGAGCTATCAAAATGGGAGTGTTTGTTTTGGTGATTTGAAATATCAACATTGGCTACCAAAAATCACTTACCCCACCTTTAACTAATTTGAGCTTAGTAATTAGGACTGTATTTAGCTTACATTTTATTTACCCATTACAATACTCCCTTTACAGTTACTTACAGTTTTTATCATAAACATACACTTATATTTACACAACAAATATTTTAGCAAAATGCATATTTTACTACTATTCTATTCCGCTCCTTCTGTTTAGCGCACATGCGCGCAGCAGCGCTCGTTCACTCGCCCACTCCTGACAACAAAATGGAAATATTTGCATGACTTTATAACATTTACAGATGAAAAATATACCTGTGACATGTCAGTTATGCACTGAGGAAAACACAACGTCTCAAATGCATTAAACAGCACAAATATATTCGCTGTTTGCCATGGTGGATCGATTTGATATGTGACCCTGGACCACAAAACCTCTTCTTTTTTTGCATGGGGATATATGTAGCAATAGCCAAAAATACATTGTATGGGTCAAAATGATAGTTGTATCTCAGCCAAATATTGTCCTATCCTAACAAACCATACATCAATGGAAAGCTTATTTATTCATCCACAGATGATGTATAAATCTCGATTTGGAAAAAATTGACACTTAAGACTGGTTTAGTGGTCCAGGGTCACATATGATTTGATTTGATCAACATTAAGGACTTTAATACCTGCTTTTCCTCAGGTCTCTATAGTGTTGTGATGCATCATATTCACCAAGCAGCAATGAGAGAACACGCTTGAGAAACATTTTAGAGAGGAGAAATCAATCTACATATAAAATATTGGTCACAGATTAATGGTCACTTTCTAAACAATAAAACTACAGTATAGCCCATCCACTAGTAATTATATAAACAAATCGGTTTTTACTGATGCAAATATGTTAGAAACGATGCATAGCGATACAAATGTATCCGATATGCACACTTTTTCTTGTATTGTATCCGATGCACACTTTTTAAAATCGATGCATCGCATTGTTAACTTTTTATGCCAATGCACTGAGCGAATCAGTGAATATTCCCATCCCCAAGACACATAGAATGACAGAATTATAACTAGAATGATAGCGTAATAGCTAGAACGATAGGTACAGACATAGAACGATAGATAGAATGACAGAATAACAGAAAGACAGGCAGGCAGAGTGACAGAATGATACATAAAATGTTCTAGAACGATAGACAGACAGACAGGATGGATGGATACACAGACAGACAGACAGATAAAATAGAGATAGATAAAAAGAGAATATGACAGAATGATAGATAAAATGACAGGCAGACAGAATGGACAGCTGATGTTGGTAAACAAGCCGGCACAGATAATGAAAGAGCTGTGAAGGTTACACCGGCACTTACAGCATCAGCCCGTCTGTAATTGTGACGCTCTGTAATCCACCTCCCCTGAGGAGGCAAACGCATCTTTGAGTGCGTTTTTAACTTATCTCACCCTCTGTATGTGTATGTTTGCTCAGACAGGCTTCTCTGCTGTGTATTTATGTTGGGGTGTACGCCCTGTTATTCAAGCTCTGTTATTCAAGAGTTTGAGAGAATACGTTGATGTGTGTGTGGGTGAGTTTCATTATGACTGTGTGTTTCTCTTTCTCGGCTGATTTTCTGCGGATTTAAAATGAGAGTTCGAGCAGAGCGGTTCCCATGCTGACCAGGGCTGAGTTCATGTATGTGTGCGTGTAAGCGGCTCCCATAGCAACCAGGTTTCAAGTCGAGCCTGCTTTCCATTCTGACCAATTTAATTGAGCCGAATGTCACAATCAATATATATTTCACTGAACACATGCACGGCACTGGTACAAGAACACGAGCCACAGCTGCACGTTCTATCATTGTTAAATAATTTGATTGTTACACTGATGATGAAAACATATGGCAGAAGTTTCATCACACGTGGTCCAGGCACACGCGTAAACGTTCATACGCTCAGAAACTAATAACTGTCAATGAACGGTCATACATTTGCCTGGACACACCTGGTGTGCATTGGAACTGTAATTGGCAGTCCTGTGTTTATATGAAAGAGTCATACGCTTTAAAAGACAGAGAGGGAACGAGGGGCCCCTCAGCCGAGCAGAGCAGGAAGTTAGCAAGAGCCAAAGCATTCTTCATTAATGCAAGAGAAGAATAGAAAGACAAGAACGAAAGAGCAAGGAGAAGAAAGTTAATATTCATTCTAATATTACATTTAATATGAACTTTTAATGCATAAAATATTGTTACAGAAGCAAAGCATTCTTCATTAATGCGAGATAAGAAAAGAAAGACAAGAATAAAAGAGGAAGGAGCAGAGAAAAAGTGAATGCATATATAATGCTAATGCATATAATATAATACAATAAATATAATATAATATAATATAATATAATATATGCTACAAGTGAATTTAGGCATCACAGATTCATAATATACGGCATGAAAAATGAATATTTAATTAAAATTATGTGTTATTAAATTATTTTTGATAAATTATTATTATATAAGTGTTAGAATGACAGCAAACTATATACATGTAAAAATAATTAATTATTTTTATAGTATTATATAAATAAACATACATAAAATAAATAAAAAAATTTAAATAAATAATACTTTATATATATAGTATTATACAGTATATATATATATATATATATATATATATATATATATAGTATTATTTTGTTTTTTATTTATGTATTTATTTTTTATATTATTTAATTATTTATTATGTGTTATTTAATTATTATTGCTAAATTATTATTATTAATATAATTATTATTATTACATAAGTGTTAGGATAACAGCAAACCACACGCACACACTCTTTATAAAATAAATGTACTATTAAATAAATAATACTATATAATATCATGGCTTTATTTCTTAATGGAACTTTAAGCTCAAGAAAGCGTATGCTCATGTATACTCAAGTTACAACATATTTTCCAACAATCGCAATGCTGCATCATGCCAGCCTCCTTTCTGAACCCCACAGGTACGGAAACATTCATAAAACTTAAAAACCCTGATTCCAACCACACTGACACACACACAGATTTGAAACGACACTGTAAAGATGGAGGACCACACGCCAGTCTGACCACTGTGGCAAAGCATCTATTACACTCTTTCGAAGGCTGCGCTGATGGCAACCCTCTCAGGGTGTGTCCATCAGCCTAATAGGAACTTTGAATTTCACTTTAGTACAACATCAAATCATTGCAGGAGTAAAACAATGTAAAACACCTTGCTCATGTTTGAAAATGCGAGGCGCACCTAACTGCCTTTTTTTGGTTGACTTTTTTCATTTAGAAAAAAAGTTTAACTTTTTGTTGTTGCTAGGCAACCACCGAATCGGCAGTCCTGTCAGTTAATACTTTATATATATAGTATTATACAGTATATATATATATATATATATATATATATATATATATAGTATTATTTTGTTTTTTATTTATGTATTTATTTTTTATATTATTTAATTATTTATTATGTGTTATTTAATTATTATTGCTAAATTATTATTATTAATATAATTATTATTATTACATAAGTGTTAGGATAACAGCAAACCACACGCACACACTCTTAAATAAATGTATGTACTATTAAATAAATAATACTATATAATATCATGGCTTTATTTCTTAATGGAACTTTAAGCTCAAGAAAGCGTATGCTCATGTATACTCAAGTTACAACATATTTTCCAACAATCGCAATGCTGCATCATGCCAGCCTCCTTTCTGAACCCCACAGGTACGGAAACATTCATAAAACTTAAAAACCCTGATTCCAACCACACTGACACACACACAGATTTGAAACGACACTGTAAAGATGGAGGACCACACGCCAGTCTGACCACTGTGGCAAAGCATCTATTACACTCTTTCGAAGGCTGCGCTGATGGCAACCCTCTCAGGGTGTGTCCATCAGCCTAATAGGAACTTTGAATTTCACTTTAGTACAACATCAAATCATTGCAGGAGTAAAACAATCTTATACACACACACTTACTCACAGAGCCCTCAAGGATGGAAAAGTTGAGCTTGTAGTCATGTTTCAAAAGATGCACGGCACACACTCTTTTAAGAAACCTCCATGTAACCTTGAATACACAACATTATGTAGGCGGCAAGCAAAAATGACTAAGAAACTAAAGCCTCGGGAATGAGTTGGTTTGAAGTGCAGTGAGTGTACGGAGTTCATTCCTGCCGTCACAAATCAAGCCGAATCAGGTTTACAGGCTCTCATATGGGCCACAGATTCAGATGGCTTCCATCAGCTGTCACCAAACCGAGAGCATGAAAAAAAAAAAAAAGAGAAAAAAGGGAAAGGAGAACGTTTGAGGAAAAAGTAAATCAAAGATTTGAATCTTTTACTTTGGAAGTGGATTCCACCCTAAAAACGAGCAGTGTATTAGCGTGTGTGTGTGTGTGTGTGTGTGTGTGTGACTGATGGAGTGTGAGGGTGATGAGTGCGTATTCCTGAGGACAAAAGAACATTTACATTTACATTTATTCATTTAGCAGACACTTTTATCCAAAGCGAGACTTTGGATAAGACAGAAAGAAGTCAGAAGGCAGAGGTGTTTCCCTCCATTCATCTTAACTCGATCACTTACCCGTCTCCATCCATTTCATATAATCTTGGCTTCTCTCTGACCCAGTTCTCATTCATCTTTTCTCTTACAGTAAATGATGGACAACAACCTGACACATGTTGTGTTCCAAAACCTACTGAGCTGCCTACAGAGGGACAAACTTAAAGGGGTCATATGATGCGATTTAAATTTTTCCTTTCTCTTTGAAGTGTTACAAGCTCTTGGTGCATAAAGAAGATCTGTAAAGTTGGAAAGACCAAAGTCTCAAATCCAAAGAGATATTCTTTATAAAAGTTAAGAGTCAACCACGCCTACCTAAAACGGCTCGTTCTAACACGCCCCCACATGTCTACGTCACGATGTGGGAAGATTTGCATAACGCCGCCCAAATGTTCAAACAAAGAAAGAAGGCATAACTTTTATTCTCGCTGTAGTATTGTTGCCGCCACCGCCATGCCGTGGAGAC
>NW_015641608.1:1225364-1229069 GCF_001515625.1 Sinocyclocheilus rhinocerous | reverse complement strand
AAGTACGTTTTTTTATATTTAAAGAATTTGCCACTATATTTAAAGCGAGTTTTTTTGGGCAGTGTAGAGTAGGGCTTGTTGTTTGTCATTTCTCTGATCACAAATGCAGACACAGTTTTATGTTTACGTGGCGCGATGCAATGCAAAGCGTAAAAAGACAATACAAGTCATTATAATCAGCATTTATGTCCCCACTGGATGCAACAAATGCCTTGTTTATAATGGGTTTTAATGTTTTTGTCTCGTCGCTCCGGCCGGACAGGGCATCACAGTATGGTAAGTGGCGTAACATTTCCGTCTCACGCTTGAGGTATTCGGCCAATCATAACGCACTGGATAGCTGGCCAATCAGAGCACACCTCGCTTTTCAGACCGATGAGCTTTGTAAAAATCGACACGTTTCAGAAAGGCGGGGCATAGAAGAGAAACGATAATGTACAGTATGTGGAAAATAATGTGTTTTTTGAACCTTAAACCGCATAAACACATTTCATTACACCATATACACAAAATAATGTTCTTTTTTAGCTGCATCATATGACCCCTATAAGGCATCATAGCCATCAATGTTATTAATCAAATGTTATTAATTTTATCTAAATTCTAAGGCACACACCATGTCAGAAATACGTTTTGAGGAAAAAAAGTAAATCATCAAATTCATTAATAAACTTCTATTTCATTCCATACTAAAAAGTAAATATCATCTTTTACAAGCCCAAATGTTTACCCATTAGGCAACATCCCTATTTCTCGGTTATTAGGTAAATGCTCTTTCACTCTGTGGTGTGATATTAAAATGATGAAATGCATGTGCACACTACTGTGCAAAAGTTTGG
Source organism: Sinocyclocheilus rhinocerous (assembly GCF_001515625.1). Classification (NCBI taxonomy): domain Eukaryota; kingdom Metazoa; phylum Chordata; class Actinopteri; order Cypriniformes; family Cyprinidae; genus Sinocyclocheilus; species Sinocyclocheilus rhinocerous. Next base: position 1,228,230 of record NW_015641608.1, on the reverse strand, counting down.
GTTGCTAACATTTTCTTTTTGAAAACAGAGTCTTAGGCTCTGATCAGACAGTACGCCTTTTTTAAATTGTTTTGTATTGGCAGTTAGCATTTTGTGTGCTGTTTAGGCCCCGATCAGACAGAACGTGTTTTCTGCGGTGAGAGGCGCCTTTTTTAAGTTGTTTTCTATTGGCAGTGAGCGTTTTGCGCGCTGTTTATGTGCCCTGGGCGCTTTGTGTTTTAGCTGCCTGCTGTGCCTCACATTTTTGCAGGAGCGCTCTGAGCGCCTTAAGTTGACCGTTGCTTAGAAAGTCCGGAGAATGCAGTGATGGAGGAGAAGCTTTTGGTGTCTGTCGCGGGTTACCCGGAGCTGCATTTTTTAAGGTTTTTGCTAATATGACAGTTTAACTTGACAGCAAAAACCAAAGATTTTAGAGCACCCGCGCTATAATAATTTGATTACACTGACAGGACAGCTGATTTGGTGGTTGCCTAGCAACATAAAACTGCTCTCTTTAGACGTCACCAAAAAAAAAAAAGGCAGTGCGGTGCGCCTCGCGTTTTCAGACCTAAAAAGCGTGTTCGGTCTGATCTGGGCCTTATTTGATGAAAAATATTGTAATATTGTCAAATATTATTGAAATTTAAAAATGTCTGTTTTTCATTTTTAATATAGTTTAAAATTTAATTTATTACAGTGACAGCAAAGCTGAAAATTTTGCAGCCATTATTTATTTTTCTTTTTTTTCTTTCTTTGTTTTTACATTTTAAAGCTGCATTCCGTGGTGCTCTCATGATGCGCGTCGAAGACTGACACGGAAGAGAAGAAATTGTTGAATAAAGTCATTATTTTTGATTTCTTTGTGCAAAAAATATTCTTGTAGCTTCATAAAATTATGGTTGAACCACTGCTGTCACATGGACTATTTTAATGATGTCCTTATTATCTTTGTGGGCCTTGAACATGTAGGTTGTGTTGCTATCTATGCAGGGTCAGAAAGCTCTCAGAATTCATCAAAAAAATCTAAATTTGTGTTCTGAAGATGAACAAAGGTCTTACAGGTTTGGAACAACATGAGGGTGAGTAATTAAAGACAGCATTTTCATTTTTGGGTGAACTATCCCTTTAAGTTGTCCAATCTTTAATATAACTGATATGGTACCAATATGTGACCCTCTCTGTGAAAACCCAGCTAAAGTCATTTTTTTGTGATTTACTGTTTTCTACATAAAATCATCCTTCATAAGGTAAAGAACATTCTGTGAAAATGTAACCTTTATATCTTTAATATTGACTGAGTAAGGCCATGTCAAAGATTTAAATTATAGTGAAATTAATGGTTGAAATCAAACTTTGATGCTTGTTATCTCATAATTAGTTTTTGAGAACTAACATAATTAGTTTTGAGACTTTAGCCTGGATTTCACAGAGAGAGTCACATATATTGTGCATCTCTACATATATTTGTCATGAGTCATGAATGGTTCCAACTTAAAGTGGTTTGGGCGAATGGCGCTGGTTTGTCAGAGTCCCATTACAGGCGAGCAGTGCTGTTCTTGTTCCACTGATGTATGTAGTTGTGAAGTGGAGAGGTCAGAGCAGCTGTGCAGTGGTTGTGCTGGTGGTTGTTTTAATGTCGTTTAAATATTTTGGCACTAATCACTAGTGTGTTACACTGAGATTTGGCTTGACATCTTCATGAAAAGTCACTCAGTGATGTGGAAACTTAGTGACAATAATGTGACAGTAATCATTAGTAATCTACCCTTCCCATCAACCCACAAATGACTGACTTAGAGTTGTCTCTACACATTACTGCTTTATTCTAAGGGTACTGGGATCATGTTGAACTAGTATTCCACCACTTACCTGTGATCTCCTGCAGCAGAGGGCTTAATGAGGTCTGCCGGGCGAGTCGGAGTGTCAGAGCGCCAATCAACTCATTTTCCACCTTCTCAACATGTTTTTCCTCATCAGCACCACCCGGACATGCTTCTTTGGCCATAGAGTACACACAGACCAGCAGCACCAGAAGATCATCCACACTCAGCTCACTAGAGTCAGAACCCGTTCCAGACTCACTGGACTTTATGAGGGGAAGAAGTTGTTTCAGAACCTCTGCCAGGTCCGAATCCCCCAAGGCCTGCAGAGCAGAGACAAGACATTCGTCAGCACTATTAAGACTATTAAAAATGTAGCATCGCATCTATCAAACTACAGTTGTGACATTTATCCAGCAGGAATTACAAAGTTCTGCTATAGTTATTTCCATGACACGATCAATCATTATGTCAGAGACCTCCACCGCAGTCTTTTCCACTTCTGCGTATGTTAAATTCTTTAGAAAATCAGGTCTGAAGGGAGCAATTGCTCGTTCTGACCATGAACTAATACCTAATTCTGTTACTGAGCAAATTTGTGGATGAGATTCGCAAAAATATCTTTTAAAGCTGAAGTGCATACATTTTTTGTTAAAATATTTTCTCATATCACAGCTTAATATGCAACAATAAGTATAGGTACGGCATTTGTAGGTTGATGCCTCTGAAAAAAAGTGCGGCTCTATCAAATCTTTTTGTCCGACCAATAGAAGTCAGGAAAAGGAAACCTTTTACAATGGCACAGAAAAAAGTTCCTTTTAATAAGCTATACAAGTTTATTAGTAGGACTAAGTTTACAATCACTGATTTTCTGAATTTATCTGATCAAAAATATAGTAAAAATATCAATATTGTGAAATATTATTATAATTTAAAATATATATATATATAACTTTTCTATTTTAATGTTTTAAAATGTAATTTTGTGTCACATGTCACATGATCCTTCAGAAATCATTCTAATATGCTGATTTGGTGCTCAACATTTCTTATTTTAATTATCAATG
>NW_015641608.1:1220542-1224922 GCF_001515625.1 Sinocyclocheilus rhinocerous | reverse complement strand
TGCAGAAACTGTGATACTTGTTTCAAGATTCTCTTATAATAGAAAATAAAAAAAACAATTATTTGATCAATTTTGTAACAAATTTAAATGTCTTTACTGTTACTTTTGAACAATTTAATGCATCCTTACGGAATAAGTAATTTCTTAAATATCTTCTCTTTTTTCTTTTTATAATACTGACTCCAAAATTTTGAAAGGTAGCGTGTTCCAATATAATCAAATTAATATAATGTGTCATAACACCATAAATAATAACACAATTATTGGTAACACTTTACTTAAAGCCTTTATGTATAATGCATTCTAAAAGTAGTTTTAATGCATTAATTATGCCTTGTAATGCACCTTATAATGCACTGTACAATTTCATGAATAATTGTAACCACATTTATTACATTACTACACTTTCAGTATCAAGTCATTACTATGCATTTTAAATTTGGTTATAATTATTTGACAAGACAATGTATTACAACGCACATTATGAATAATTATAATGCATTAAACCCTTTAATAACCCTTTATAATGCATTATACATAAATGCTTTAAGTAAAGTGTTACCCAATAATTTACTGTATATTATATTTATATTTATTTTAAGTATTTTATTATTTATTATTTTATTTAAGTTTATTATGCCATCAACTCCTAACCTGCATTTAGTAGTTGCAAGGCATTTCAAGTTGCCCTACATAGGGAACCTGTGAATGGGAATATTTATGCCCAACCAAGGTTAAGTGCAGATGACCCTGAAAAGTTTCCACAAATGATATCTCTGTTATGCCATCTGTCTACAGGAGGCGATATCAGAACAAATTCAACTCTGCTCACTGGAAAAGCTGCTCGGTTTACATGAGGACAGACTGTTGAGATACACATCAATGTGTTTTTGTGTGTCTGAGAATGATTGCGTGCATGTGTTAGAGCTTGTGTGTATTAGAAGCCTCCAAAATCTAATAACCTTGAGGATGGATTTCATTTGCAATGAAAAAGCGCTGTGTGTGTGCACTTTGGATGGGATAAATGCAGAGCACTAATTGCGAGTATGGGTCACCATACTTGGCCACATGTCACGTCACTTAATCACTCACTCACTTAATTCTCTCACATTAAATGTAATTCCACACCGTTACCTACTTTAGCGGATGAGATTCCCCATTGCATACAGAATCGGGATCTCTGATCAGATTACAATTTAGATTCATATATTTAACATGTCCTTTTTTTATTTAATGTCTTTTTTTTCTCATGACTTTGAGAAGTTTTGGACTGTTTTCTGGGGAACTCAAAGAGCCGAAGGAAGTCGAACCCCAGCGGGCTAATTCAGATCTGTGCACCATGTAACCTAACAGCCAGACCACCAGGATATGAGGGACTCACTCTTTCTCCATTGGACGTAATCATTCTAAATCAGGCCTGGAAATGTAGGGAGGACACTGACTGGAATCGGATCGAGTCACACCTGTGATGCATCAATCCATGAACGAAAGGATATACATTTAAAAATAAGTTTGTGAACCATTGTGAATCTATAAATTTTTTTAGGAAAAGGTCTTTAATAACAAACAATCCAATTCTGTCAGTAATGCAAGTGGTTCTGGTAAGCCAACCCTCAAATTCTTCCGATGATGGTGTGGTTGCCAATTTTTATTATGCGGGTTAAAAGATTTGCTCAGGAATTTTGGAGAACTGTGCAAAGTAGATGGTAAAGAAGGATCAGAAAATCCATGAAATCTTGAAACAAACACACAGGCATCAACAAGATGAGCATATAAGAGAACAGACCATCATCGTGTAATGTAAATTACATTACATATAATTCATCACTTAACTTGAGAATGTGCAAAATGACAAAACACTTCGTCAACGGACACTGCAATCAGTAATTCTGTTAAGGAGATGAACAAACATGAGCACCACATCCAGTCTTGCTCTTGTTTCTGACTCAAAGCCCAGATCTGTGTCTGACAATGAGTGCGAATCAAGACAAACTCCCTCAAAGGCACGTGACTCACACCAGCCCCTACCACAAAACACATTTTTATCCTTTGACATTGTGAAATCGAAACCATGCGGAACCCTTAGCCCAAATATTTGTGAAACAGAGCTTAGGCGTTCTCTTTTCTATTTAATTTACTGGTGAAAGAAAGATGAGAGACAGAGATGGAGGGAGATACAGAGAAAGAGAGCATGAAAAAGAGAATTATTTTATGTTGTCGTCACTGCATCATGATGGCAAAAGATATTCTACAATATCTTTGATTGGTAATGGACCGTAACATCATCTGACCTCACAAAGGACAAAAATAAAAAAACACTCAAATGCATTCGCCCAGTATGATTCTGTGCTAGAAAGGATAAAAGGTGCCAGGGCTGTCATGAACCTATTTGATTTTTGACTACCTCGCTTGTTTTTTGACTACCTCACTTCGTAGTCAAGGCAAGCCAGGACACAACCAGAGGAAGAGGGAAAACCTGGTAGTTAACATCCAGATTTTTTCAGCTTCTGTAGTTCCAACTTCTACTTGCCCTGCTAACATTTTTGCCCTATACACACTGGTACTAACACAAACATTTTAAATTTATATTTTGAATTTGTAATTTGTGGTATAAGAATATAAAATTACATTTTTAAATTCACCATTTTAATGTATAATTTTTACATTCATGTTTCATATTTGGAAATTATTTGATAAATATTATTTATTATTATTATGATTTTTAATAAAATGCTCTTTTGCATAATAATTTTCAATAATATCTGGAAATTATATGGATATAAAAATTACACAGGACACTCCAAAAATTGGCAACCAAACAAAACTCAGAACCGAATATCACAGTTATATAACAATCCAAATGTTATACAGTCTGTATAGTAAAAGGCATGTATATGATTAAAAAAAATAATAATTTAAAATGTACATATAGTGGAGACTCGATAAGGCAAGTCACAGTTCTGCTAACTGAACCCAAACTCTCTCACATTGACCTTGGGCCAACGTGATTCTTATTGTTGAGCCTTGAACTGCTTAGTAATTCTTCACATTAGTATTAGACGGGATAGTACAGGGTAGAGTTTTGTTTAGCTTGTTTAAAAGATGTCTGGGAGTTGTTTTAAAAGATTTAGGTGAACATTTGTCACTTGAATGAATGGGTGTATATATATATACTTGTCTGAGTGTAAAGAGTGTGTGGTGTGTTTTAAAAGTTCTTCTTCTGCGTCCAGGGCCCTAATGGTCTGTGTTTGTGTTCTTTAGAGCACCTGACATCTGCATGAGGGTCATGTTCACCTAATTGGGCTGTTCAGTAAAGTGACCTGCTGAGACACAAACACAAGCATGTGAACACACACAAGAGAAAAATGCACAGATTTGAAATTTACAGCTGTTGACGTAGTGATCTGAGACGTTATTTCCCCTAATAGTGTCCAGGGGTTTTCCTTGACAAAGAACCATTTTCTCTCTCCAACCAATCTTAACATTAGAAGCCTTCAGATTAATCAATTCACGAAGTATGCAGAAAAATCTGAAAACCAAATGAGATCTTGGCTGAAGGAAGAACTTGGCCACAAAAAACATGGGTTTGGTAACACGCGGCTTCCAAAAACACTTGGATACTCCCTACTGCAATTGCAGTTATGCATTGAAATCAAAATGCCAATTACTTTCAACACCACTTAAGATCTAAAAGATCACTGTAAAATTGGTTTCAGTCGTAGCGGCACAAGAAAATCAAGTTGCTGGCTGCTGAAAATGTACATGAACAGAAGCATATTTAACCCACAAATATGAGTCTGAGATCTAGTGCTGTTAAGAAACAAAAATCTCTTGTTTTTAAACAAAAGTAAAAAAGTTAAGTAGTTTTCTCTTTACTGCAGTACTCAAGACAATAACCATCAAGTCAAGTATCTGACTTTGTTTACCTCACAAAAACAAGCATTTTGAGAAGCTTTCAACACATTGTATATGAAAGCGGCCACTTGTTAGTCGGACACCACACATGCAGAACTCAATACTTAATAACAGTAAAAAGATTATTTTAATATTGACTTGATACTGAGGTGCCAATACTTTTGACATTCCTAGATTTAAGGAACACATTATGTAGACAGAAAGTACTTTGTGGAAAAGGCAGCATGCTGAATGCTAAGCATATTGGCTTACCTTTGTAGCATTAAATAAAGTCTCAAGCCTCAAAATAACAAAATACTGTCACTCCTTAAGTCACTTTTCCTGTCTTAATAAACACAAACCCAAATGAACAAAAAAAAGAAGTTTAAGCAATAAAATGTGGTGTGGTATTTCTGTAAAACGGCAGCTAGTTTTGCTAAAGTGTAGTATATATACAGTATATATATATATATATATATATATATA
>NW_015641608.1:1208532-1220472 GCF_001515625.1 Sinocyclocheilus rhinocerous | reverse complement strand
TCTCACGCTTGAGGTATTCGGCTAATCACAACGCACTGGATAGCTGGCTAATCAGAGCACACCTCGCTTTTCAGACTGATGAGCTTTGTAAAAATCGACGCGTTTCAAAAAGGCGGGGCATAGAGGAGAAACAATAATGTACAGTATGTGGAAAATAATGTGTTTTTTTAACTTTAAACCGCATAAACACATTTCATTACACCAAATACACAAAATAATGTTCTTTTTAGCAGCATCATATGACCCCTTTAAGAGATCTCTGAGGGGAAATTGACCATTTTAGAATCGAGCGTAAAAGCTCTCGTTTACTTTTTTTCAGGGGCCTTGGTTCCAGGATTATTTTTCCCATTGAGTTTTCAAAGAAGTCTTTGTTTATAAGTTACAAGCCATAAGCCAAACCAACTATAGCAATGAGGTGAATCAAAACATTACAAATTTTGATTTGAAGCAAAAAAGTATTTGAAAATTGGAAAAAACACAAAGGTACAAGACTGTGTGCCTAATGGCTTTAAAGAAAGGAAGAAGCAATTTACTTGTCACAATTCTCTGGTTGGTGGAGAATTCTCTTCAGTCTACAGAATCATGTGTAATGTAGTTCTGCACCAGGAGTGATGCTGTTAAATACAATTATTTGAAAAATAAGCTGAAATAAAGCATGCTGATGGTTTTAAAAAAGCACATACCATCGATTAACAACCTTGTAGCTCACAGTAGGTCTTTCTTTTATGGACACATTTATAAGTTGTTGTTGTTCAAAATCTATTCCCCTATGGAAAAAATGAATGGGAGTTTTACTTCCAGAAGCCGACTGTTTCACTCTCAAGAAATTATAAAATGTGTCATGTAAACACTCAAAATTGCACAAAATTCCTAAAATGAAAGAAAAAAGGTCTCATAGGCCAATAATTCAAATGACCGTGTAGTTTCGCCCCGCCCTTTGTCTCTCATCCAATCACAAGAGGCTGCCAGGCCACGCCTGTAATGGCTTGCTGTCTCAGGCAGGAAATGAACTCCAGATGGGCCTCTAGAGGGAGCTGACCCTGCTGTGCGTGTGTTTGTGTGAGTGTGTGAGAGAGTGTGTATCCAAGTTTGGCACTAACCAAAACCAGGTGCCTCTCTCCACACAATGGAGCCCTTCTACAGCCCTCAGGGCAGCAGGGACTCTAGGGTAAGATAGTGGGAGACAGGGCCTTTTATGGGGAGGGGGTACTGTTGTTGTGGGTACACCGCTGGAGGAATGCTGTTGATGTGTGTATGTTTGATGCTTGAAGCCTTTTATAAGAAGGGCTGTAAAAACAGAGCACCCTAAGAATACCCTTCGCTGTCAAGAGGTTACAACAAGCCAAAAATAAGGTCTGCTTATAAAACCATGACGTCAGTAAGTGAGGAAAGGCTGGACTCCACTAAAATAGGTCAGGAGTTAAAACTCATTCAAATTACTATTAAAATTATAATAAAATTAAGTAATAAAAGTTATAACTTCATAGTACATTCATTGGTTTCTCCCTTCTTAAAATGATCCCCCATCCAAAAACGTACAATTCTATTATTATTTACAGTATTCTCTCTCACGTCGTTTCAGACTTGTGTAACTTACTTTCTTCAATTAAAGACAATGGAGAAATTTAAAGAATGTTCTGGTTTTTATTTTTTAATGCAATCACAATGAATGGATAAAAGTATCATAAAAGGGGAGACAATGAAACAAGAAGACAATGAAACTTAAGCCATTATTCATGGATAATAAGCTATTAACTCAAGAACCACTATTACATTGAGTCAGTAAGTTTTCGAAACTTGAAAACCAAACCAATCTGATTCACGAATGAATCATTAATTCCAGTTTTGTGAACTGGATATATGAATCATTGAACAGAAATGACTCAAAATAATGAAACATACATCACTTCTCTCAGGAATGTATCAAGAAGAATTAGGGATGACAAGACTTTCCGTGAATAATGAATTAAATCCAGACACAAAGATATTGAATGACTTCAGAACACTTAGAATATAGTCTATGAGTCATATGAACTATTTTTGTGATATCTTAATGGTGTTTTGGGACCTTTTTGAATGACATCTTCAGTCCCCACTGCATATGTATATAATAAAATATATTTACAACAAGCAAGTCTTCAAATTTTTCCTCATACAGGTCATAAATGAGTGAATGAGGACAGAACTTTGATTTTTAGATTAACTAACTTTGATTTATAGATGAACTATCCCTTTAAGACACACACACACACACACAACACTAGAATTAAATATTGTAATCCATCAGTTAGCAAAAAGACAGAAACCAGAGGAAAGTCCTGAAAAATGGAAAAATGGCATCAGTCATCCATTTAGTCTGCAGAGGACATTTAGAGACAAGACGGAAGGAGGAGTGTAAACAATCAGATGGCAGTAAATCTTCATGAACACACACTTAGTTGATGTAGACTAAAATATAATTAATCAGAACAGAAATACACTCAATAAGAATGTCACAGGTCACTGCTTTCCACCATAGCAGGTCATTAGAATTAAAAGTACAAAACTCAGAAAGACAAACCAAAATAAAACAATTAAAAATCCCCAAAACAATTGTGTGCAAGAAAGACCAAACAAAGACGTGTGCTGTCAAGAATGGCTACTCAACATTACAGAATCTTGATGGTATGTGGACCATTGTTTGATCGTGTCACAACACCATCCAGGTCTCCAATGTTAATGTCGGGGCTCTTGAAAGAAACATAGGACTCTCCTAGAACAACACAATCAAAATTGGTTGGTTTTGGACGAATTGTCCTATTTCTCCGAGTAAGGGCTTCCCTATCTTAATTAACTGGATTATACACAAAGCTGAGGCAGATCCTAGATCTGATGTGGTTTATGACCACAGAGCCTGGTCTTATTCTGTAAAGGCAGCGTTTAAGTGTGGAAGGTGAACATACAGAGCGGCTAAGGGAAATGCAGTGAGGTGTAGACCGTCTGGGAGTACAGCACTCATTTCATCAATCAGGCTGGAAATGGCCTCCTTATGCCTGATCAAAGCAGTTTCATTCAGCTCATTGAGTACAAATCTCTGGAGTTTATGGAGATGAAACCCATTCCACACTTGCCAGTCCAGCTGCATGTCAGTGTGTGCAAAAAACGACCCTGTACAACAATACTTTCAATGCTGTGTATTATTTATATTCCGCTTTTTATATAAAAAAGTGATTAATAAATGTAGAAAAAAAAATAAATGAAACATACCATTATGATATGGCTATTAATTAATAAAATATATAAAATAATTAAATATCAATATTTGATGAGAAAATCACCCAATTGAACACTAGCTTTAGAAAAAATAAAATGACAAATCTGTAATATACCATTCATATATACTAAAAAAAAAGAATAAAATTAAAAAATATATATTAATTAATGCTGCTCTTTACAAAACTTTCTATTAATCGAGGAATACTGAAGAAATCAGTTTTCACAAGAATATTAAGCAGCACAACTGTTTTCAACATTAATAATAAATATTTATTGAGCAGCAAATTAGCATATTAGATTGATTTCTGAAGGATAATGAGACAATGAATACAGGAGTAATGATGATGAAAATTCAGCTTTGTCATCACAAGAATAAACATCATTTTATAATACATTAAATAGAAAACAGTTTTATAAACCGTAATAATATTTCACAATGGTTTTACTGTATTTTTAATTAAATACATGCAGCCTTTGTGAGCATAAGAGGCTTTCTGGAAGCTTGTTTAGTGTGCTAATATTGTTGTTTTTGCATTTATCCTATATGATGTATTCTGTTTGTACACACTGAGCAAACTTTATACCCTGAATGTAAAAAAGAAAAAGAAAAGGAAAAAAGTTGAATATATAATAGGATGTTGTTTGCATCAGTTGTGTTGTGTTTGGTTGTCATGGATGACACTGGGACACAATTCAATCTGTCTACAGAGAAAGACTAAAACAGATGGATGAGTAGATGGGATGAATATTAAACGAAGAGAATAGGAAGAGGCAGGTTTTAATGCAAAAAAAGAAAGATAATTAAATGTATGCAGAAGAAAACGAAAGAAATGTAGGGAGATGAATGGAGTGAGGCGTAGGCGGTTTACACAGGCAGAGAGATAACTGCACAGTTAATGAGATGCTCTTAAAGGTAATGCTAGATAATACAGCTGATGGATGTTCTGGTAAAGGCAGATGGTCTGGCCTGCATCACGGAAGTTTATGTAAGAACATCCTCATGAATCTTCTCTTTTAAACATGAGCCGCTCTCCGCTGTTTGAGTGTATGTGCGTTGTAAGTGCAGCATAAGCCATGTCACCTTTATATACTAACACAGAAAACCCTACCTTAGCAATGATAAATAAAGGGACAAACATATAGTTTGTGTTTCAAAACCTAGTGAGCCAATAAGCAGTTAGCTAGCTGTTTTTAGACTTTTAGAATGCAAAATTATGCTGATTTATAAAAATTTGACCAGTCTATACCGACATCACATGTATTGTGAATAAAACACTCCCAGAATGTTGACAATCAATTCCAACAAGTCTGATGCATTGTTATTTTAGTATTATGTATATATGGTTATAGTATTCATAATTAGCTTTTATTTTTAATCTTTTAATTTAATATTTTTAGTCTTAAACAGCAGGTCATATGGGTTTTCGAAAAATATCTCTTTTGCAGTTTGTAAGGTAGCTCTCCTTCAATGTAAACAGTCTGCAAAGTTGTTAATCAAAAAAGTGCATGATAAATAAAGATATTGTCTCTCAAAAGAAAGAGTCGACTCAGAATTGCCTTAACGAGTCGTTATATTTTCGAATCTTCTGCCTGTTACCGATCTACGTCACTGGGTAACACATTAGCATAATCCCCGCCTGCCCACGAAATACCAACACTCTCTGTGTCGAGAAGATGCTGTGTTCCACGATACCACAGCAGAGACGAGTTAGTTAGGCTGGTGCGCATGTGATACAGCTGTTCTGCGTTATAATTAAAGGTTAAGACACGGAGCGTCTTTTGTCTGTCATTCTTCAGACATTACAGTAGACATATATTGGTTTTTAAACTGTATTGTTTCATCAGTTAGTCACGTTAGCACTCGGCTAACGTATCCACCATTATTGTTTTGTTAAGTGTTTACAGTTTAGCAGCTAAACTTTAGCTGTGGGCACGATTCGCTTGTTAAATGTTTTATGTCATTATTTTAAGAACTGATTGGAGCACTGTATTGTTGTTTTATGTAAAGGTGCATGCTAGGGTTGCCAGGTTGTCATAACAAAACCCACCCAATTGCTACTCAAATCTAGCCCAATCGTGTTTCGAGGGTGGTTCCCCTTTAAAAATCGCATTCTGGGGTGTAAAATACACGCTTTCAGTCGGGGTTCCCCTGGTAAATTCGCATTCCAGTGCCTAAATATGACGTTAGGTCGCTACAACCCGCGACATCAAAAACAACCGTGGACTTGGCAACACAGATGGTAGCGCTCGCTAACTTGCTCAAGCACACCTCTTTGTGCCAATCACAACAGGCTTGGCCAGTTGACCAATCAGAGCAGAGTAGACTTATGGAAGGAAGGGGTTTACAGACATTTCGCTCAGAACTGAAACGAACGAACCGTTTCGAAATCATGGACAAATGACTATGTATAAATGTATATTCTGCGAAAATTACAGTGTTTTCTGACCTTAGATGCATTTAAACCTGTTGTAGGGGACTCCAACACAATATTAGGACACTTTAAAAAAACCATATGACCTGCTTTTTAAAAAAAATTTTTTTTTTCATTTTAATTAAAATTTTGGTATTTTTATGTGCTTTTGCCATTTTTATTTATTTATTTTTTTGTTTCAATATTTCTATTTAGCTTTAATTGATCTCATTCAGTTTTAATAAGTTTATTACATCGACCCATTTCAAGGCAACATCTTTAATTTTCATTTAAACCTTAAGTTTGTCATCTAATATTTATCTTTTATTTTATTTAAGTAACATGTAAAAGTGTAAAATGTAACCGTTTTTAATAATTTTAGTTAACAATAACAACACTGGTCTGATATTAGCTTAGCAACATGCTAACATCATACTTATTTGAATTGACTGTTAGTATTAGTTGAGTACAATAAAATTGTTTGTGAGGCATTTCAGACAATTTTTAGTCACTTACGAAGCTACCTTTCGCTTAGCATACAGTATCTGCCTATGTAGACAGAGCTTGCTAGGGTTTGGACCACAGCCATAGTCCTTTACCTCAAAAACAAAAAATGTGCCAAGTCTTGTCTGTTTGACAGGTCCAGCGGTTTCGAACAAGGCCAGACTGATCTGATCTGATAAAGACAGACTGGAGCAGCTGTGGTTTCAATGTGTTTTCTGCCGTTGGATGAGAACAATGCAGTATGTAAAATAATCTTGTGCTTTCCTTCTCTCCCTTACACAGTGAACAAATAAATAAAGTCAGAACACACCAGTATATTCCCCCATTCTCTTCCCTGTAATTGTATGGTTATGCTAACGGTATCATTTAGTTCAGACAGTGTTTACAGACGCACACACACAATGACATAGAGTTGACAGGCCACATTCCCCGCAGTGTCACCGCTGAACATAAGATGGTCACTGTGACAAGACTTTGAAACCACATCCAAACACATGCTAAAACAAACACACACACCTACTCTTATCACCGGATTTACAGCTAAAATGCTAAATATTCTGTGAATTCAGCAAAATAAAATAGCTAAAATATTTAATTTTATTATGCAATTACGGTTTCCTGATGCCAGTTTCCTCCTCAGTTAAATAAAAATAATTGTGGCTTATTTTCATAATTATAAAAAAAATGCATAATTTTTACTTTATATTTTACTATTGCAACCTTGGTCTTGTAATTGCAACTTTATATCTCAAAATTGTTACTTAATTTATCACAATTGGAAGGTTATTCTCTATAATTGCTCATTTAATTGCATTTTTTGATGCAATTAAATATTCATATATTTATTATTTTAAACTTTATCTCAATTACCTGTAGAATTGTTTAACTCTAAGGCAGAAATGGGTTTCAGTAACAAAATACATCCAAAACATTTAGTATTTATTTAACTCAACTTCAAAACAAAGACAGTATCTAAGCTCCAACAGAGAACTAAACATTTTCTATTTAGAGTTTTGCATATATTAAATGTAATTTGAGTGTGTTGTATGATTGCATGAAAGTGCAACGTATTTCGTTATTCATTTTGGCTGAATTTGCTATATAAGAAAGCAGAATATAAAGAAGACTGACACACACAAAACACACTATGGCTGTTCTCTCTCTAAACTTCACCATCTGATTCTCGTTTGTGTCTCTAACACACAGTCAGAGGGTTGAGTTCAGTGTGTGTGTGTGTGTGTGTGTGTGTGCATAATGAGAGTAAAGCAGGTTTCAAAATAAGAGTTTTATACTATTGAGTGTGATTATACTATACTATTGAGTGCCAATGAATCATGCTCCTTTAGCAAAGACCTTTAAAGATAAAAAAAAATTAAATAAAAACATACATACATACAAATTTTGATTAAATTATATATGTGGTAATTAAAAGAATATGTTGAAGACGTTTTGCACAAGTATGTGAACTGACTAAAATGAACTGGCTTGAAGTGCAAATACTACGGTCTCTAGGTGGCAGCGACATACCATGTAGCTAGAGTTCATTCAGAAGTGTGTGTGTTTTGCAAGGTTTTTTTTTTTTGCTTAATAAAATGCTCACTGCGGAGGATTAAACCTTGAAATATGTGTCTCTTTTTTAGCATCTGTTTACCACATCCTGGCGCACCTAGACAAACTAACCGGTCCAAACATTTACAATCATTCGATTCAGGTATAAACAGGAAATGTCAAATTACTCTGTAAACTCACACACACTCACATCAGTGTGCTTTTATGCAGGGAATCTCCTATAGAAATGAGTCAAACACACTTTATACTTTGAAACATAATTCTGACTTCCTGCTAATTTGTGTCTTTAGGGCAAGAAGGCAAACAAGCACCTTTATGAATAAGACGTTACTCAGCGGAGAGCACTATGATCAGAGAGATATCTCATGGGGGTACTGTACATCATCCTGGGGTAGGGAAATTTGGTAATTTGTTCCCGGCAACCACAGCTGGATGATGAGTCACTGCAGAATTGGGCTATTTTACGATCACTTCATATTTAATGCTGTTATTATAACACTGCGGTTCAAACTGACCAGGGAGGAACAAGAGTCTAAAAGGAGGACAAAAGGAGGAATGCACACCCTCTCTGTCACACATACGCATAAACAAAACAACAAACTGCTGAAATGCTGTACATCATATGGCTTAGTTAGCTAAGCAAGTGCAGACATCTTCTGCTATCATTTAGAAAGAGAGAGAGAACAGCTGAAAACAGAAGCCAAAATCAGCATGTCGTGGTTAATCAGTCTGTCTGTTTTCATTCTCTCTGCTTTCTCTTCATCTCCCACACATTCACAGAATGAGATCCGGCATCTGAACAATTTGAGCTCTCACAACGACAAGACGAGACCAAATTTGGTTAGAGAGGTGATCAATACATGAGACTATATGCAACTCTGCAATATTCTTTGGGAATTTTATGTTTTTAATTTGACAGGACAGGAAGATTGACAAGAATGACAACTTAAAGATGTTTGTTGCTTGAAATGAATGTTAACTTAAAATAAGAAAAAAAGGCAAAAGACATCATTTCAAAACAAAAAAATACAAAAAATAAATAAATAAAATAGTACAGCCGTGGCCAAAAGTTTTCTCAATGGGATTAAGGTCTGGGGAGTTTCCTGGCCATGGACCCAAAATTTCGAAGTTTTGTTCCCCGAGCCACTTAGTTATCACTTTTGCCTTATGGCAAGGTGCTCCAGCATGCTGGAAAAGGCATTGTTCATCACCAAACTGTTCTTTGATGGTTGGGAGAAACTGCTCTCGGAGGATGTTTTTGTACCATTCTTTATTCATGGCTGTGTTCTTAGGCAAAATTGTGAGTGAGCCCACTCCCTTGGCTGAGAAGCAACCCCACACATGAATGGTCTCAGGATGCTTTACTGTTGGCATAACACAGGACTGATGGCAGCACTCACCTTTTCTTCTCTGGACAAGCTTTATTCCGGATGCCCCAAACAATCAGAAAGGGGATTCATCAGAGAAAATGACTTTACCCCAGTCCTCAGCAATCCAATCCCTTTACCTTATGGAGAATATCAGTCTGTCCCTGATGTTTTTCCTGGAGAGAAGTGGGTTCTTTGCTGCCCTTCTTGACACCAGGCCATCCTCCAAAAGTCTTGGCCTCACTGTGCGTGCAGATGCACTCACACCTGCCTGCTGGCATTACTGAGCAAGCTCTGCACTGATGGTGCCCCGATCGCGCAGCTGAATTAACTTTAGGAGAGGGTCCTGGCGCTTGCTGGACTTTCTTGGGCGCCCTGAAGCCTTCTTGACTGCAATTGTACCTCTCCCCTTGAAGTTCTTGATGATCCGATGAATGATTGATTTATGTGCAATCTTACTAGCAGCATTATCCTTGCCTGTGAATCCCTTTTTGTGCAAAGCAATAATAACTGCACATGTTTCCTTGCAGGTAACCATAGTTAAAGGGTTAGTTCACCCAAAAATGGAAATTAGCCCACAAATTACTCAAGTGATTATTACGTTTTGAATATGGATATTTTTCTTACAAAAACACATCGATTCGCTACAGGAGGCCTTTGTTAACCCCCCGGAGCCGTGTGAGACACTTTTTTTTATTTATGGATGGGCGCTTTTTATTTAACTTCTTTTGGACTGATGCATGCAACACCCGCTGAGTGGCATTAAACAGCTTGAAAGATCAAAGACAATTTTTAATATAACTCCGACTGGATTCGTCTGAAAGAAGAAAGTCATATACACCTAGGATGACTTGAGGGTGAGTAATTTGTGGGCTAATTTTCATTTTTGGGTGAACTAACCCTTTAAGAAGAAGAACAATGATTTCAAGCACCACCCTCCTTTTAAAGCATCCAGTCTGTTATTCTAACTCAATCAGCATGACAGAGTGATCTCTAGCCTTGTCCTCATCAACACTCCTCACCTGTGTTAATGAGAGAATCACTGACATCATGTCAGCTGGTCCTTTTACATCCCTTCCAGAGATGTATTAGCTGCTTACTAGTTGTGTCTGCATATTAAACTGGAAAATGAGAAACATCTGGCCTGTTCACACAAAGACAGATATTCAAGCAAATATTCTGTGCAGCTTTTTAATGTGAATGAACAACTGTTCATGCTTCTGTTCAGATCGTCGCAAACACTTCACATTTGTATGCTGTCAATGCAACAGTTTTTTTTTTTTAACGGAGATTTTCTAATTTTCCTGCAAAGAAAACAGGCCAACCAATAGGATTCAAAGTTAAAACAAAAAGTCAGTAAATAAATAAATAATATTCTGAAGTTAAATTTCCAATATATTCTTAGAAAACTTACACCGATTATGTTTATCTCAGAAAAAAAAACATGTCAACAAATTGTCACATAAGCTTTTATCAGATAAAGATCATGTAGGGGTTAACTAATATTGGATTTTTCCGTGAATGATTCTTAAACTTTTCTATTTAGACTAACCTGAATATTTGCTTACACTCTCATAGGTCTGTGATGGGATGAAACCCTGTGTGTTGGTGCTGATTAGAGTGAGTGAGATGTGTTTTCAGGGCTGTTGAAGGACATAAGGGCTGTACAGAGTGTGTTCTGTTCTCTTTCCATCTGCTCAATATGCAGAGTCAGCAGAGGTGTTTGACTGACACACGGAGCTGCTGTGGTGAGCACGCCATGGGAATCCAGCATTCCATGGAAGAGGACTCTGAGGAACCAAGCTGTTCCGCTAGGATGTACTGTAAATAATACAATAATACTATGATAAACTTGATCATTCATCATTCTGTTATATCAGCGGTGTCCAGCAGGCACAGACTTCGCCCACTTTAAACATGATGCCAGGTAAGCTAGGGGAGGTGCGACTGAGAAAGTGACGTACTAATGGGCTGAAAGAGTCCCGGTCAGGACATCAGGACAATGATGCACTTGAAACAAAATCAACAGAGCTGCACACAAACCAACATTCCCATGAGACAAAAAAACAACAGATAAGCGTAAAACAACGCCAGTTAAATGGCAAGAGAAAAATACAGCATTTATTAAACACGACGTTGTTTTCATTTCTCATCAAACCACGTTCTAACCCGTATTTGTCTCTCCTGCTCTTTATTTCTTTCACTCTGACCTTTTGTTTTCCCATTTCTCCATATTATGGCTGCTATATCTTCATTAAAATTCCTCTTTCTCATCCAAACAACTAACATTAGTTCATTCAGACCTCCGGCCAACATATTCCTGTAACCTCATCTCCCGCCTGTCCTTCTTAATAACTTGGAATTTCAGTTATTTTGAAATGCTCCATATGATCATGAAATCACTGCAATGATTTAAGATCACCAAATCTGCTCTAAAAAATAAACATGCAAAAAAGTCCCACAAGCCACAACACACATTATAATATCTTGTCTGTCCCACACCCTGATTAACTGAAAGAACAGACATAACAGAAAACAGACAGATAAAGTTATTTGTAATAAACTACAGAGTGCAGAAAACAATGTTAACCTGGATGCTGTACTGCATTAACTTTAGACTTTGTGTGTGTGTGTGTGTGTGTCCATTCCAGACACAAATTACGTGCTCATACACACACACTCACACACTGTAACAATTACTAACAGTCATTATCACAGCAGAGCAAATTACAAGAACAAACTCACAGATTGGATAAAAGAGTGATTAAGCCTTTGTCTTTCTTTAAAACACACACACACACACACACACACACACACACACACACACACACACA
>NW_015641608.1:1160308-1207577 GCF_001515625.1 Sinocyclocheilus rhinocerous | reverse complement strand
ACCTAGGATGACTTGAGGGTGAGTAATTTGTGGGCTAATTTTCATTTTTGGGTGAACTAACCCTTTAAGAAGAAGAACAATGATTTCAAGCACCACCCTCCTTTTAAAGCATCCAGTCTGTTATTCTAACTCAATCAGCATGACAGAGTGATCTCTAGCCTTGTCCTCATCAACACTCCTCACCTGTGTTAATGAGAGAATCACTGACATCATGTCAGCTGGTCCTTTTACATCCCTTCCAGAGATGTATTAGCTGCTTACTAGTTGTGTCTGCATATTAAACTGGAAAATGAGAAACATCTGGCCTGTTCACACAAAGACAGATATTCAAGCAAATATTCTGTGCAGCTTTTTAATGTGAATGAACAACTGTTCATGCTTCTGTTCAGATCGTCGCAAACACTTCACATTTGTATGCTGTCAATGCAACAGTTTTTTTTTTTTAACGGAGATTTTCTAATTTTCCTGCAAAGAAAACAGGCCAACCAATAGGATTCAAAGTTAAAACAAAAAGTCAGTAAATAAATAAATAATATTCTGAAGTTAAATTTCCAATATATTCTTAGAAAACTTACACCGATTATGTTTATCTCAGAAAAAAAAACATGTCAACAAATTGTCACATAAGCTTTTATCAGATAAAGATCATGTAGGGGTTAACTAATATTGGATTTTTCCGTGAATGATTCTTAAACTTTTCTATTTAGACTAACCTGAATATTTGCTTACACTCTCATAGGTCTGTGATGGGATGAAACCCTGTGTGTTGGTGCTGATTAGAGTGAGTGAGATGTGTTTTCAGGGCTGTTGAAGGACATAAGGGCTGTACAGAGTGTGTTCTGTTCTCTTTCCATCTGCTCAATATGCAGAGTCAGCAGAGGTGTTTGACTGACACACGGAGCTGCTGTGGTGAGCACGCCATGGGAATCCAGCATTCCATGGAAGAGGACTCTGAGGAACCAAGCTGTTCCGCTAGGATGTACTGTAAATAATACAATAATACTATGATAAACTTGATCATTCATCATTCTGTTATATCAGCGGTGTCCAGCAGGCACAGACTTCGCCCACTTTAAACATGATGCCAGGTAAGCTAGGGGAGGTGCGACTGAGAAAGTGACGTACTAATGGGCTGAAAGAGTCCCGGTCAGGACATCAGGACAATGATGCACTTGAAACAAAATCAACAGAGCTGCACACAAACCAACATTCCCATGAGACAAAAAAACAACAGATAAGCGTAAAACAACGCCAGTTAAATGGCAAGAGAAAAATACAGCATTTATTAAACACGACGTTGTTTTCATTTCTCATCAAACCACGTTCTAACCCGTATTTGTCTCTCCTGCTCTTTATTTCTTTCACTCTGACCTTTTGTTTTCCCATTTCTCCATATTATGGCTGCTATATCTTCATTAAAATTCCTCTTTCTCATCCAAACAACTAACATTAGTTCATTCAGACCTCCGGCCAACATATTCCTGTAACCTCATCTCCCGCCTGTCCTTCTTAATAACTTGGAATTTCAGTTATTTTGAAATGCTCCATATGATCATGAAATCACTGCAATGATTTAAGATCACCAAATCTGCTCTAAAAAATAAACATGCAAAAAAGTCCCACAAGCCACAACACACATTATAATATCTTGTCTGTCCCACACCCTGATTAACTGAAAGAACAGACATAACAGAAAACAGACAGATAAAGTTATTTGTAATAAACTACAGAGTGCAGAAAACAATGTTAACCTGGATGCTGTACTGCATTAACTTTAGACTTTGTGTGTGTGTGTGTGTGTGTCCATTCCAGACACAAATTACGTGCTCATACACACACACTCACACACTGTAACAATTACTAACAGTCATTATCACAGCAGAGCAAATTACAAGAACAAACTCACAGATTGGATAAAAGAGTGATTAAGCCTTTGTCTTTCTTTAACACACACACACACACACACACACACACACACACACACATCACTTCAGGACACTTACGGGAAGAGTCAAGACCGTCGCTTGTAAGAATTTATGAGGATGAGAACAACTTGCATTAAGGGCAGAGGAATGAGATTTTATCCCATTGAGCACTGAAATATTTGGACAACACTGCATATGAATATTAGGGGAAAAAATCTAACTGAAAAGACAGACAAATAAATAAACTAACACATAGCCTAAATAAAAACGACTGTCAAAGTAAAAGAACAAGCAAACAAAAGTAATGTACTGAAAAAAACACTCACCAGAAAATAAAAGGCTCAAGGAACAAAAGATAGAAATGAACAGATTAATAAAATAAACTAACAAATTAATAAAAAAAAACAATGAAACAAAGAAATGGAAAAAGGCACAAAGAAAAAAAGAGAAAGAACTAACAGACAAAAATGAACAGACAAATGGAAGAATAAAATACTGAAAGAAGAGTAAGTACCTAATAATTAACAGAAAAAATATGAACAAACACACAAAGAAATAAAAAAAAAACATAGAAACAAAACGCCAAGAAGTACTCAATGAAAATAATTAAATATCTAATGAAATAATTTTAAAAAATTGAACAAAGAAGTATATGTAAAACTGCCAAATGAACAGACAAAATGAGCGAACAAATTGTGTACACAAATAAACAACTAAAAAAGAGAATGAACATACAAACAAATGAGTGAAAAAAATATTTAAAGAACAAAAGAAAAAAAATCATTTTTGAATAGATGACAATATGAAAGAACAAACAAACTAATTATAACACACAAAGAAAGGGGAAAAAAACACAACCAACCAAAGAACTAAAGAAAAAGCAAAAATGGAAGTAAAGCAAGCAAGCAAGAAAGAAAGAAAGAAAGAAAGAAAGAAAGAAAGAAAGACGTGGGCTGCATGTGAAGAGTGTGTGTTGGACCCCCTCCCCAAACAGCTTCATAATTAGCGGTTGAGTGCTGGCCTCATTTAGGTTACTTTCATTCTTTTTATTTTCCCCTCTTTTCCATGGAAAACAACAACACATGCAAACACACATGGCACTACTCATCTGTTCTCCCCTAAACGAGAGAGAGAGAGAACGGGGAAACAAGGAGAACTCAAGTCCCCTCAGCCTCATGTGTGGGACAATACACATCTGAAGTTACATTCTTCCCTCTGAATTTATCTTTCCCTCAGTCCCATCTTCCTCTATCCGGCCGTCACAAGTCTCACGGGCGGAAAAGGCGCTTGGCTACGTCAGATATCAAAACCACACGTAGACTCGAATTTGTGTTTAGCTGTGGAGCAACGCCACACAAATGGAAAGCAAATTGATGTCAGACACGTGGAGAATGTGCCGCTTTAGACCCGTGCTCAGTGCTGACGCATAGGCCTGCCTCAAATCCAAAAACGACTGAAAACATCTCAAAATGGCACTCAGTCTCTCTGAGCTGAGTCTAACTCTGAGAGACAGACACCACATGCTCAAACCACACAGGAAGAGCAAGAGTGTCTCTAATTACGGAGGTCAATTAGATAATGGATAAGTGGGAAGGAGGGAGGGGGTGAGATATGCTGCATGAGAGAGATAGAGGGCTGAGATTCAGAAGACGGAGGAAGAGAGACATTTGTTTATTTTTATTTTTGGCATATGAAGTCACATTCCAGTTTTATCTTTATTGTACTAAATTTAAATGAATTTCCATATAGTGTTTTTTAAAAGTTCCATAATCATTTTTTTTATATTCAAGCATATTCTGAGAATGCTAGTCATACACATACATTATAAAGCTCATTATGTCTAAATTCCACCTCTAAACATAAAAATAATATTAAAATTGACACTCTAACAAAATCATCTGGTGTTGACAGGATTTTTTTGGAGAGAAAATGCCAGATTTTAATTTTGAATGTAAGTACTGGGTTT
Organism: Sinocyclocheilus rhinocerous; assembly: GCF_001515625.1. Taxonomy (NCBI): domain Eukaryota; kingdom Metazoa; phylum Chordata; class Actinopteri; order Cypriniformes; family Cyprinidae; genus Sinocyclocheilus; species Sinocyclocheilus rhinocerous. The sequence goes on along the minus strand of NW_015641608.1, from coordinate 1,203,686 downwards.
CAACTTGTTCAAATATCTAACGGAATAAATAAATAAATAAATAAATGTATTCCTTTAAGCAACAAAAGCGACAGTAAGGACAGAAATTTCTAGCTTGAGAAAAATAAAATGCTGTTCTTTTGAATTTTCTATGTATCCAGAAAAAAAATGTATCATAGTTTCCACTAAAATCCACAACTGTTTTTAACAATGATAATAATAGGTAATGTTTCTTGAGCCCCAAATCAGCATATTTTGATTTCTGAAAGATCATGTGACACTGAAGACTGGAGTAATGGCTGCTGAAAATTCAGCTTTGGCATCACAGGAATAAATTACATTTAAAAAAAAAAATTCAAATAAAAACAAGCTATTTCAAATTGTAATAATATTTCAAAATATTATTGTTTTTACTGTATTAAAAAAAAAATTATTAAAGCGCCTTGGTGAACATAAGAGACTTTTTTCAAAAACATTCTTACCATTCTAAAAAATAAAAAAAAAATCTTACTGACCACAAACTTTTCAACGATAGTTTATCTGGCCATATAGCTTCTAAATTGTAAGCTACACAATATTAACTTTTTGTTTATTGAGCTGTTGTATGAAGCAATATCACACATAGCATCATTAACTGTCATTATAAACATACTACAAGTAGCTTCCTTATATGATAAATTAGTAGTTTGCTATTTTCTTAGTCTACTCTGCACTGTTCATTTATTTATTTTCATGGGATTGATTTTAAATATAAATATGACTTGTGTATTAATACAATATTTCTCTATTCTGTTCATAGCATGCAGGTACTCTGAACAAACATATAGCCTAGTTTTTCTCAGGCCCATGAAACAGTAAACGCCACTGTTAGACATTTCTGTAATTTCTACAGTTATTTACTGTATATCACCCAGTATAATACTGCAAATTCGCTTTACAGTAAGTAACTGTAATACCCTTTTGCATCATGGGAATTTTCTGTGACGTCAAACCCCACATACAGTGACTTACTGTAATTTTTTTAAATTGCTGTATACTACTGTATTTGCCGTAACGGTTTACTGTCTGCATCCACTGTAGATAGTATAATGGGTTCTATATTGTCTTTTGTCGAGTTGAGTCGCACCGCGCCACTCGCGTCCGAGGAAGACACGGAACCAGTGTGGCAGCGCCGCGGGTTTTGCCCGGGGATGAACACGCGAGAGTGGAAGAGTTCCGGAGAACATCTGCGCTGTGTGTCGATGCACCTTACGAGAGAATAAGACCAGTAAGCAAGGTAAAAAATATATGTACGTTTGTCTGTCTGTTTGTGTCAACATTTTTGCTTTTGGAGCAGCACCTGGGTTTTGCAGATGGCTATGTATTATTTGGCTGCTTATCTTTTTACCCCATTGTGTTTCTGTTGCCTAAAGATTCTTTGTTAGGATAAATCAAGATGATACAACATAATGCACTGCAAAATGTCCTAAGACAGGAGAAATGAAGATGCACTGTTCCAGCATTGGAAGACTGTATTGATAAGTGACATACATGCAATGTTTTAAATAAAGAATTTGATATTTTGTAATTATTGTGTCTGTTTTAATTGAGTAGTACCTATGTAGGGTAAAAATAAAATGAATTCTATATAAAAAATTATAAATCTAATGAAATATATTAAAATGAATTAATTACAGTAGTATACTGATGAATTAGATTTTTACAGTAATTTACTGTAAAAAAGTACAGTTTGCAACTGTAAACCAAATACAGTATGCTACTGTAAATCTTAATTACAGTAACTTACTGGCAACAGTGTTGCCAGTAAGTTACTGAAAAAACCCTTTGAAATGTCTAACAGTGGAGTCACAGAGCGAGAAAGAGAGAGAATAAAAAATTGATCCCAGATTTCAGGAGGAGTACATCAGGCAAACACAACGTAGACAGCACTTCTCTGCTCGCTAACAAAAAGTGATGTTTTGAGGGATGCTGCACAGAGGTTCAGTGCAAACCAGCAGCAGAGAGAAGACATTTAAATACTACCAGACACATCAGCACAGAGCCTGAGGCCTCTCCACCTCCTCTGTGTCCCGCTGTCAATCACAGTTTGTGCGTGTGTGTGTGTGGGTGGAGATGAAGATGAGTGGGAGGAGTGAAGCTGACAGCTAGTGCCAAAAATATAAAAAACTTTAGGTCAGATGAGTTATAAGTGTAAACAAAGGCCGAAACGAAAGAGAAACAACATGAAAGTGGCGTGCATTCTCCAGCACTCATGTTTCTCCACAAACCACGTCAAGCTGAAAACCAGACACCATTAATGTTAATCAAAACACACAAACACACAACATTAGCAGCACTGCTGGTGCAGCAAAACTGGAAGAGATGCAGAGAAACATGGAAAGAAACAATTAACTAAAAGTGAAAATTCTGTCATCATTTATTCACACTCATGATGTCTTTCATGCCTGCATGACTTTTTTTTTTGTTCTGAGACGCACAAAATGGTAAATTATGGAGAATATCCATGATGTTAGATGTCAATGACACTGCAACATGGCAGGGTTAAATATTCAAATATACAGTATGACAATGAAAAGAACTGAACTGTAAAGTTTCCATCTTTGTCTATTTTAATGTAACCCATTACATACTGTAGATGTACACTATATTGTTTAAAATTTTGTGTTCAGTAAAATATTTTAATGTTTTTGAAACTTCTCTTATGTGCACCAAAAATGTGCACATTTTAAATTCAGTAAAAAGAGTAGAAATTATTAGAATTTAAAATTATGGTTTTCTATAATAATACATTTTCAAATGTACTGTAATTTATTCCTGTGATGGCAAAGCTGAATTTTCAATTTTCAGAAATCAGTATACTATGCTGATTTGGTACTCAAGAAACATTTCTTATTATTATCAGTGTTGAAACTGTAGTGGCATATGATATTTTTGAGCAAACTAGTATAATATTTTTTTCAGGATTCTTTGGTTTTCATGCTTTAAAGCTGACAATTTAATGAAGATTATAAAAATAAAATAAAATGAAAGCATGTGCTAAAATGAAATCGTGTTCTTTCTCTGTTTTTTTCTGTCAAAATGGTGCAAAGTATCTGAATGTTATTAAAATTCACTATAAAATTCACTAAACAACAGAAAATTCTGGTGGAGAGCAAGATTTAGTGGTTACGCTTTATTTTAAAGTCCAATTCTCACTATTAACAAACCATTAACTATGACTTTTGCCTCAATAAACTTTCAATTTGCTGCTTATTAATAGTTAGTAAGGTAGTTATTAGGGATTGGTAGGATTAGGGATGTAGAATATGGTCATGCAGAATATGTGCTTATAAGTAATATTAAACAGCCAATATGTTATTAATAGGCATGCCAATAAGCAAATAATAGTGAGAATTGGTCCCTATGCTAAAGTGTTATCAATTTAATTTACATTTCAGTCTGCTCTTCAGTGCAATCAAATAGTTTCTTAACACTTATAATATAGCGCTGTATGGAATATAGCATTGTAACTTTAAGGTTGATCATTTGTCAATGTTGGAGCCCTAAATACAAAACAACAGCTCTGAAATCTCTTCAAATATCTTATGTGTTCCATGAATAATAATAATAAAAAAGCAGTAATTCAGGTTTGGAACAACATGAGGGTGAGTAAATGATGACAGAATATTAATTTTGGGTAAACTACTCCCTGCAAGACTCAAACACACAAAACAACAAACAACTTCAGACATCTGGACCCCTGAAGCTGTTTCATTTAGCTGGTCTCTGACTTAAAGCCGCAGTACCCTGAAACTAATCAGAATTAATTACATTACTCAACCGCTGCAGGGCCAATCAGAGTGCAGAATGAACTACAACCGCTGAGGAGAAAATTCCCAGGATGCTCAGGATTCTGGCTAAGCTATGTGATGAGAAAACTGAACCTGTGTCTCATTGACTGCAACTGACCCTGGACAACCCAATACCATGACACAACACTCCAATATCTCTCACACACAGCCTAGGGCTTGAGAGGAACATGGAGGCAGGACAAAGGAGGACTGTGTTTGAAGGTGATATATTATTGAAGGTAGATGTCACAATTTGAATCTGGGAATAATTAAAAATGTGTGTAAGAGTGAGTGGCCTGACCAAACTATTTGTGACTAAGTTTTAAAGGAAAACCAAAATTGTTCACCAAAATCATAGGGATGGTGCGTGCTGCTTTATTCATCATCAGAGAAATTGAATATTCGAGTTGTGGAAGTTGAAACCAGCTCTATATGAGAGCTCTCTGTCGCCGCTGGCTAACGGCACTCAGCTCAGTGAAAGCGCTGTATTGTGGGGGATTTCCAAAAGTCAGCCGTGTCCGACTGGAGCTCCAGAGTACACTTACTTCAGCTCGACGCCAGCTTGTCCGCAGACACACACACACAAAGGTGAAAAGACACAGACCACCTTGACATATTCAGACACACAGATGTCGTGGCGGTACAGATTGACACACACACTCATACGGCTGTCATTGACTACTAAAACACTGACCTGATTCACCATTCAGTACGTTTTCACACCTCAGCCAAAAATGCATACACATATACCATATACTGTATGTCTGATGCTTATGCTACACCTCAATGCTGCATTCAGTAAGACTTACATACCAAGATTATGCATTATACATACAGGCTTCACAGAAGATGTTACCAAAGGTTATATCAGTAATTCTGTATGTTAATGATCCATAAACAAATATACACCTGAATAATGGACATCCAAGGCTGTTTTAAATGTGTTTGAGGAGAAACTGTTCTGATCAAGTTTGGTTTGGTACCTTGTGGGAGGCATTTCATTTTAAATCAATGAGCCGTGAGCCCTGGGGAGCTGTCAGCACATTCACTGCATAGATGCTGGACTGTCTAATACAGCTGGATGCAGTCTGACAGCCAATGAGTGCTAAGAAACAGTGACAGACTGATGCTGACCAGGCCATTATATTATATATATATATATATATATATATATTATTATGCCTTATTCACATATTAATACCTTATTCTGCATGACTATATTTAGAACCCTTAATCTTGCATTTATACCTAAACTTAATAACCACATTACTAACTATTAATAAGCAGAAAACTAGGAGTTTACTGAGACAAAAGCTGTAGTTAATAGTTAGATAATAGTGAGAATTGGTCCACAAACTAAAGTGTGACCGAGCACCAAATCAGCATATTATGAATTATTTCTGAAGGATCATGTGACACTGAAGACTGGAGTAACGGTTGCTGAAAATTCAGCTTTGCCATCACAAGAATAAATTACATTTTAAAATATGTATTCAAATAAAGAACAGCTATTTTAAATGTAATATATCACAATATTACTGTTCTTACTGTATTTTTGTATTAAATAAATGCAGCCTTGGTGAACAGAGACTTCTTTCAAAAAACATTAAGAAAATTATGCCAACCTCAAACCAACCTCATATGAATTCTGAGACTAATAACATGAATGTATTATATAATAATAAAAAAATATAATTATATAACGATTTTTGGCATAAAAGAAAAATCTATAATTTTGACCCACACAATGTATTTTTGGCTATTGCTACAAATATACCCCAGCGACTTAAGACTGGTTTTGTGGTCCAGGGTCACATATACATATATATACACATACATATATACACACACACACACACACACACACACACACACACACACTCTTATATTAATTAAGTGGCCTAAAAACTGCGAAGAATCATAAATATGTTTCTTTTAAGTCATTATTAGTTTTAAGTTTTTCAGAAATCCTTAAAAAACTGAAAACTGTTACACATATTGGGTGACCACTATTGAGAAAAGATTCTTGACCCAGACTGTAAAATATGGAATATGTTTTCATGAACTTGATTAAGAAAATGAAATTAGGAGACCTAGATCTGAATGTATTTCCTAGATCTGAATCTTTAGCTTTTCCTTTGATTGCTGATTTATCTGATACATATGGACTGTTCCAAACACTTTCTTCAATCAGCTGTGTTGTATTAGCAGGCACATGAAGCTTTTACACAAACACAGCCAATATACAAACACACACAAAAAGATAGCCATATATGCGCAGGTCATATGCAAAGGCACTGAGAAACAAATCCATGCAGGATGTTACTTCACAAACACAGCTGTTAGAGGAGGTCAGGTGTGTGAGGAGGACCTAAGCTACGCGTGAGTGTGCGTCTTGTGTGTTTGTGGGGGTTAGTTGAAATCAGTGTGTGGTCAGTTGATATATGTTGTGCGTGTGTATATTTGAGTGTGGGCGTTTACACTGGAGGGTGAGAGGGAGTACGAGAGATACTGGAACTTCCTGTGAGGAGTAAATGGGTTGTGTCTTGTTTCCGGCAGTAATCCGTTCGCCCTAAACACAGGAAGGCAGACAGGCTAAATAAGTCATATTACACACACTAAAGCACAAGCTGGACTCCAGCCAGAACTCTTCTCTCATGCGTTTTCTCCTGTCAGAGTCTTATATGTTGTGCTCTATCTATCAAACTCTTGAACGCAAATACTGTTCATATATTATGAGGCACTGTCATCCTAGATGAAAACAGATAAAATGACGATCGATCAATAGCTGCTTCACTGCTTTCTACAGTACACTAAAAAAAATCCATGAAATTGAATTAAAGACTGTCCTTTACGGACGTGTGTAGCATGACATAGAAAAAAAAAAACTGTAAAAACAAAACAACGACAAAATAAAAGATAAACAAACTGCCACCTTTGCCATCTGATGGGTGTTGTCCAAAACCACTGGTAGGTACTAAAAAATAAAAAATAAACTACATTTGATGAGTAACAAAGTTTGCAACCATTAACAAGTATGTTCTGTATAGTATGAATGTGTGTAGTATGAATGATATCAGGACATACTATATCCACCATGTTGTGAGGAACTGTGTCCAAAATTGCATACTGTCTAGGTAGGGTTGGGCCGATAGACAATGCTATCAACCATCGCCGATGGATGAGACATCATGATGTTGAGCTGGCATTGTGATTCCTCAGCACCCTCCCTTCCGCAACCTGCCGCATCCCAATACCATGTTCTGAAAGGAAATGAAGTGTACTACGGAACCCCTAAAGGGAATAAATACGAGATGGGAGGAAAAATATTTATTTCAATACTTTCTCTCGCAATTATATCATTGGGTAATCATACTGTATATAATTTGCAGGCATCAGGGAGCCGCTATTAATATGCAGGGCTTTTGAATGCACACTCGCTTACTTTCACTTTTGAGATTCGCGATCACACGCCCTCTGTGTATACTACGGAGTGGCAGTACTTACCATACATTTTACAAGACTGTTTGTCAGTGGTGCTCAGGATCTGCAAATCATTCGCCATCATCCTGTCATCTCTCCTTACTCTGTTTATGTGGTAAGTGAAATTTTATCTACTGTAATGTGACAGGCAGCCTTTAGCAAGCGGCTAACCGTGTCCCTTTACTGGCTTCGTAGATCGTGTTATTTGTTTTCCGTGCCTTTCTGAATATGGATTCATGCTTTGGGCCCCCGCTCCCCCACGATGTCATTGTCCATCACGATGTTTCACTGTAGACATCGTCCAAAGCCAATTTGGTAGACATCGCCCAACCCTACTAGTAGGTACTACATTTGGTTTGAAACTTACTTTTCAACCGTTAAAAATAAGTATTAATTAAAGTTCACCCAAAAATGAAAATTCTGTCATTAATTATTCACCCTCATGTCATTCCAAACCGGTAAGACCTTTGTTCATCTTTAGAACACAAATTAAAATATTTTTGATGACATCTGAGAGCTTTCTGATCCTGCATAGACAGCAACGAAGCTAACTCGCTCAAGGCCCAGAAAGGTAGTAAGGACATCGTTAAAATAGTCCATGTGATATCAGTGGTTCAACCGTAATTTTATGAAGCTATGAGAATACTTTTTGTTCGCAAAGAAAACAAAAATAACGACAATTTCTTCTCTTCTGTATCAGTCTTAGATGCGTATTCATGAGACTACCACAATGAGCCGCCATACTGCATGTTGCAGTTTCTCCCATTCAAAGTCTTGGTATATATTCGTGGACGCACTGCTTCCATAATTGAAACTGTACTATTCCATGAGGTCATTGTCATATTCGTAAAGAGCAGAAAACAGAAACTGATGTCTAAGGTCACATGACAATGCCAATAGGGCAGATATAGCACGTCCAGACTGTATTCATATTATACACATGCATACCTAAAAAAAAAAAAAAACTTTATTAATGGTCAAGAAGTAAGTTCTTCATCAAATGTAGTATATACTCTGACAGTATGAGAATTCAGACACAGCTAGAGTGTAGACTAGACAGATAAGAGAGATGAGAGGAAATAGAGAAGGAAATCAACAGATGAACGATCAAAGCAGAAGAGAGATGAAATGATTCAAATTTAAACATTAGAGTGACAGATTTACAAAGAAAGCTAGAGAGAATGTAACTCTTGCAAGCTGGGACCGGCTCCAGGGCACATGTGGAGGGGCGGATGAAGGGGTCTACAGAGATGCTTTTTAGGGATCTGTGAGGACTGTCAGACAGGGCTGCAGGAAAAACAAGGGTGTTTGGACAACGGGTCAAAAACGAATACGCTCGCGCCCACGCACACATGAGCTAGATGCACATTCATACTGGAATAACGGCACGCGGTTTACTCCCACAGTGTTCACGCATGTGTATGGGGGAGGCAAAACAAGCTTGCTGTGTTAGTGAGGTCAGAAAGCCCCGATACTGTCCAGAAAGCGTCTCTGCGTGTGTGTTAGTGTGCATACAGTTAGATATTATCCAGGACGAGGTACTGGGCTCCAGGCAGAGGGGAGTGGGTTGACCTGAGGGTGGGTTACGGGTTCAGAGGTCAAAGGTGAAGTGCCATAACTTTGTCTGTGTGCGTGTTAATGACGGCCTGGAGCCACTGATGCAGTTTAACAGAGTGCATACATGTGCATTACCCATCTCTTTTCAAAAACAAAAAGAGACACAGAAAAGATGTCTTCAGCTCCAGATGTGTCAGTATGGAGATTTAGTTTGGTCTGTGGATGTAATGTAATGAGAAATTTAATAAGAAACAACAGTGTCAAAGATAAAAAGGAAGTAATTTTTAAACAGCCTAGAAAGATTAAAATTTAATGACCATCAAATAAAAAGTAATAACATATATTCCTTTCACCTTGAATACATGTGAGTTTAAATTCCTTAATTATTATTTTCGAAAACATCATGACTTTGTTGATCACATGATGTGACTTTGATTTGGTGGACAAATCTTATCAAATATTGAAAATACATTAACAAAATAATGCTTATTTAAAACAAAAAAAAAGTTAATTACATGTACAACATAAATGATATATTTTCATTACATGTACAAATTGTATTTTTTAATGTATAGTTTTTTTTCATGAATAAAGCTGGACCAATAAAATTGCCATGTCATTAAACCACCTTTATTCTCTTGGTGGAATGACTGAAATCTTATATGGCATAATAAGTCATTTTAACAAATATATGACAATACAGTAACAGTATATGTAAATAAATAGTTGTTTTTGCAAGAAATACAATCCCGAAATGTTTTATGCATCACATAATCATGTATTACCGCCCATTTTCAATAATCTACTGACTTAAATACTTAAATCAGTGTATATATATATATATATATATATATATATATATCATTAAGCCTGTCATCAGTGCATAAAAAGAATATTTATGTATCTAGAGTTAAAATGAATTACTCAAAATTAGTAATGCATTGTAAATATGAGTAGATGAGCCACATAAGCCATCATAAACAGCCGATATGCACAGCTGCATTTGTGACTGCAGAGTCTCTACCAGTTGATGTATTTTAACATTGATAGCATACTGTCATACCACCCAGTCCTAAGCTGCATACTGAGGATGAGCAGAATGAGAAGGTTTAGAAAAGAAAGAAAGAGATCAGAGCTGAAGCCTTTCTTTGTAGAGTTCTGATAAGTAAACAGGACTCAAGCTGAACTGAAGCAGAATGAATCCCTGATAGTGTGTGGGGTGGAGGAAGTCAAAGGTCACAGGTCCACTACTGCAGTATTAAGAGCACATTTACCACACAATTAATCAAATCTTCAGTCAGCCACTAACACCACTGCCCTTTGAAGGACCTCAGAACATCTGAAAACATCTTACACTACATACATACAGATAACACAAACATCACTAATACTATAACTCCCACTTATGGGCCATTTACATCCATCTCAGGTAATCTGATCACAAATGGTCACACAAGACAGATTGTTGTTTACAGTTGCTAGTAACATGCATCTGTTGTGATCGGATTTCCAGGGGTCTCTGATTTTGTTACTACATACATCACTTGTCAGTGTGCCTGTATGTTGTTAAAGTAGCGCTGGGTAATAAATCGCCATTCACAATATCCATAACAAACATTTGAGTAATTTTCAATATTTAGCTTACATCTAGATGATCGAGTGCATGTTGCTAAAAAGTCTGCATACTCAGTGTTTCTGTATGAATGAGAGATTCATCATTCAAGTACATGTAACGGCGATCTTCTCAAGGAATATCATATAACCAAGATATGTTTTCATCCATGTTTTAATTCCTACAGTACACGATTTCTGTTGTGCAGCACCTTATTTGACCACTAGATTACTAGATACCATTTTTGATAAGAAATTTGTATTAAATCATAAAACAAACCAGTTACAAGCAAGGTTATTTTCGGAAACGGAAACTAAAACTAAGATGAAAACGATTGATGAAAAAACTATTTCGTTTACGTTCTCATCCCTTGGCGGAAAAATATACGAGCTGTGTGGCGCCGTCGGTTTAGGGAAATACCTGTAAATGGCGCATTGCGCAGGTGAGGTTATCTTATGGAGAGACGCAAAGCAGTTTAAAGCAGAGTCCTGCACGGGTCCTGTTTGGTAAACGTGCACCAGCAGTACTTAACAGCACACTCGACCCGTTATCCAACAGCAGCACTAATTTAATTCTGTACCAAACCAGACCCGTTTGACAAAGACTGCGAGTCGCGAACCGCACCCGCATTAAATCTATTACATCAGGTAGGCAAAATTTTTTATTTTTCCAAGATGCCTTATTGCCTTTTATGCTTTCTTTGGCCTGCGCTCTGGAAGTGATCTGTTAATTCTGCAGAACTTTCATTAAAACTGAAACTAAACTATATAAAAACTAAATAAAAATGTGTTCACAAAATAAAAACTAAACTAAAACTAACAACAATATTAATGAAACTAATAAAAACTAAACTGAATTGTATAGCAAATTTGAAAACGATATTAAAATAAAACTAATTTAAAAATTCAAAACTATAATAACCTTGGTTACAAGGAATGCATTTCATTCCTTATTAATGGTATGAAATATATATTGTCATAAATATCGCCAGTGAATGATATAGAAAAAATATTGCGATAATATTTTTGGCCATGTCGTGTCTTGGTGGCACCATTCAAGTTTCTTCGCTAAATTTAAAAATCTACATAAATAATACAACTCTGCTAAATAACTCCAGTGCTTCTTTACCTAATAACATGTTCGACACCATAATTGGAGTGTTTTGAAAAAAATGACATTTAGTATGAATATGATTACACACTCAGTATGATGGGCAGTCAGGTAACGGGAATGGGTGAAAGAAAGCACTCATTGACAGCTCTTCTTGACCACAACACCCTCAACAGCAAACACTCTCTCACATGCACACATACCCCTGCCAGGGCTGCACACCAGCCGTACCAGACTCAAGGGCATGATGCCCACCTTTCCTCAGCTTTGTGTCAGCTTATTAACTTTAAGCTGTTCTTAGTTGGAACCATCTTAGTGGGAAAGCAGAAGTCAAAGAAACCCAACCTGTCAAAACTTACAGCCATAGTCAACAAATCAGTGCATTACTGTCATTAACTAACGTTACAGCCAAGGCCATAGCTTTAGCAAGGACACAGTCACCTGACAACTCCTGTTTTAAAAGATATATTATCCAGTCTGTGAATTCTCCACTGAACACAAGATGGACGAGCAATGTTGAAATACATAAATAAACACTAATAAATACTTTTATATAAGGCCTTTATACTTCAAAATAAAATAAATCCAATATGGCGACCAAGGGAAGTGAAGTGATCCATAAACTTAGCTTAGCTAATATCAAACTGTATTGAAATCGACCATTATGAGTACCTAAGTATCAATAAAAATAGTTCAAACTATGCTAAAATATATTATAACCAATAATTGTTTACTGTTTATTTTTATTCTTATTACAGTATCATGCTGTAAGCTTAGCAACATGTCAACATCAAACTCTACTTTTTTTTTTTTTTTTGTTGCAAGTGTAGAGTGCTCCAAATCTGTCACTTATGAGCTTCCATTATACTTGGGATCATGCTATCTGTGTAGGCAGCAGACAGCAAACTAGTTTTGGGAACAGAGCTACAGACTTAGTGCAGCACGGTGAGGCCTGGTTGGATGGGCGCCTTTATTAACACTATGCAGCTTTCCCGTACTGCGCCCCAGGAGGGTGAGAGAGGTAACCATAGACCTGAAGAATGAGCCTGTCTCATGCCAGTATTTTTAATAAAACAATTTCATTCTCCGGTTTCAGAAATCCAGCATACAAATATCAGAGGAAAAACATCAAATGGAAAATAAATTGAAATATAATAAACAAGGGGAGAGAGGAAGAAAAATAACTCATTTTATTTATTACCTCGGGAAAATCAGAGATCCTGTTACGGCCGATGTTTAGAGTGCAAACAGAAACTAGCATGATTTTCTCAAGGCTGAATGCAGACATTTGATGTCCCACAGAGAGCCTTATAATTACAGAATATTGACTTTTTAAGGCACACACACACACACACACATACACACACACACACACACACACAGAGTGGGTAACATTAAGACAATCATGCTAATGGAGCACTCCAAAACGTCAAGAGACAAACTTCCATTAAACACTTCATGAAGTATTTATATGCCTATGCAAGAAGTCTTCTATGCTAACAAATGCTGTATTTATTTGATCAAATCAAATAGTTTTAAAATTGTATTGATCCAAAACTTTTGTATTGTGTTCACTACAGGTTAAATTTCATCTCCTTTCTAAACTCTTTCTATTAATTTATAAAGAAACCTGGCAGTTTCCCTAAAAATTTAAATTTTAGTCATTTACTAATTCATTATTCATTTACTCATGTCATTCCAAACTTGTATAGCTTTCTTTCTTCTGAGAATGTTTAAAAAAAAAAGATTTATTGTCAATAGTCTCCAATGATTTTCTGACCCAGTTGACTTTACAAAATATATTTTGTGTGTGTGTGTTCCGCAGAAGAAATAAAGTCATACAAGTTTTTGGGTGAACTATCCATTTAATAAAAGCAGAGATGGAGCATGCATTACAGCAGGTAGTGCTGCTCTTTTTATATAGCTTGGTTGCAAACAAGTGATTAGCATAATGTTTTACATGTTAGTAAACACCTTGTCCTTCTTTTTCCCCCAGAGCGATGATGATCACTGGAGAGCTAAAGGTTTATAAGCTTGTGTGCTGATTGCTGTTTAGCTGTTTGGCGGTTTGGCTGATGCGGCCGGTCTGGCCTGCTTTAGCTTCATGTTTTTCCTGATTTGTTTTAATGAGTTCCTATGGGCTGAGCTTTCCCGCTGATCTCTTTACAGCCACAGGAACCAGAAACTCCATCAAAAACAGTCTGTGAAAACTAATAACGGACTAGTGAGAGGATATTAGTCTGGAACACACTTTTCTGCATGCTCTAGAATGGTTAAGATATTTTGATAAGTTCAACCCTCTAATAAAACCTTTTTTTAAACCTCTATAAATACTTAATTTTGCCTTTTCTCCTCTCTCTTGGCTTGCTGTCTTTCTACATTTCCTATTAAGGTCTCTGTCCTTTCTCTCTACCCACGTCTCCCTTACTCCCTCTGTCCTCTACATATTTGACCCTTGACCTGTGATGTGATGCACACGCGTGTATCCGCCCCAGACGGGCCTCTGAAAGCATTTTTTTTTCACTTTTGCATCCTCAGAGAGCTAAACACCCACTGGAGTACTCAGATCCAAGCTGCCTCACAACTCTACTGATGCTTAAAGAATCTCTCTGTTTTTCCCCAAAGCCAAACACAGGGTGTTTACTGAGAGCTGTGGCCAGTTAGGCTGTTTACTCACTCACTCACTGCACCTGCAGACACCAGAGTAAACTATAGAGAGTACAGTACTAACAGCAGGACAGAACCACCAAGCTAAAAGTAACCAGTACACATTACATTAAGATGAAATACTTAACAAACATGATATACATAGCACCTGATATTCTGATAATCAAACTGTAACAAAAATATCCCTACTGTGTTTTTAAAACAAACCTTTGTTTATCAGGCCATTAACGTTTCTTAGAATCTAACAAAGACAGACAAACTGGTTTAACTAGACAAACTGGTTTAACTAGTTGGTTGGTTAGATGGTTGGATTTTAGTTGGTTCAGTTGGATGGAGGGATGGATGGATTTTAGTTGGATGGAGGGGTGGATGGATTTCAGTTGGTTTAGTTGGTTTATTTGGATGGAGGGGTAGATGGATGGATTTTAGTTGGTTTAGTTGGATGAAGGGGTGGATGGATGGATTTGAGTTGGTTTAGTTGGATGGATAGATTTGAGTTGGTTTGGATGGATGGATGGATTTTAGTTGGTTTGGATGGATGGAGGGGTGGATTTTAGTTGGTTTAGTTGGAGGGTTGTAAGGAAGGATGGATGGATGGACTTTAGTTGGTTTAGATTTAGGGGTAGGTGTATTTTAGTTGATTTAGCAGGAGGGATGGAATGAGGACAGATAGATCAATAGACAGGTGTAGTTAGATAAATGGACGGATAAATGGATGGGTATGGATTGACGGAAATGTTCAGCTGGATGGATGGATGGATGGAAGAATGAGTAGACGGATGAATGAATGGATGGATCGGTAGATGAATAAGTGGATGGATGAATGAATGGATCTGTAGATGGGTGAGTGGATGGATGCATGAATGGATGGATCAGTAGGTAGACGGCTGAATGGATATATACAGTATATAGGTTTAGTTGGAGAGATGAACAGAGAGATGGATGGATGGACAGATGGATGAGGACTGATCAACGTACAGGTGTTGCTAGATTAGATGCAATTAGATGTATGGTAGACAGATGGATGGACGATGAATGGAATAGTAGATGGTTGGACGGATAGACTTAGTTGAATGGATGGATAAGTTTAGATGAATGGATGGATGAATGAGTGTATGGATGGATGGATGGACAGATGGGTAAAATAACGGATGATTCAATGGATGGAGGGATGCCAGATTGTCATGACTAACAAGATAATATATATTCTAGTGTACAGAGTGATATAACTGGAGAAAGAGAGCTAGAATACATTCCTGTGAAATCTATTAAATGTCCAGGAGCTCTACATAATTACTGCCACAGAACAGAGCCAACAATAAATATCTAAAAAAAAAAACTTTATTCATGGATTATCCAGCTCCAATAATTAAGAGTGTATAACTGGTTTAAAATGATTTCCAGTGATCTTCTAAGATTCAAGGTGCTGTTTCAGTAAATATTGATTGTCCTTTAAAGCCATTAACACTCAAACAGTACAAGACAAAGAGAAAGACAGACCTAAAGAAATCACTTAATCTTTGACTCTCACAATAGAGTTATGTAACATACTGCATTCGGGATCTCATAAATCAGAACTCTATAGCCTGTTATTGACAGATTAGTGAGCTGTGTGATTGGCTAACCTGCAGGAGGAGTCTCTCAAAAGCAAGGCAGGCGTCCCAGCGCGGGAGGGCAGGATGACGGAGAGCTTGAGCAGCAGCCAGTCCCAGCTGTAGGACCCCACTGTGACTTTCCAGAGCTCCCCAACTGTCCCGAAACAACTGCACATATGAACAAAGCTGTTCGGCTGTAACCCGCCCTGAGAAAGAGAGAAAAAACATAAGCATCCTATTTAAGCTGTCTTGATTCAACAGTTACACAAAACAACATTCAGTCATTCTGAATTCAGTGTTTACCTTCAATCGTATCTTTGGTGTCAAACAAAGCTTCAAACACTGTTTGAACTCCAGAAAAAAAATGTACTTCAGTCCCCATCAATGCAAATCCGTTGGCATCATACAAATTTACTGGGCATACACACACACACACTGTGGTAAAGGAGCGTAAACACACAGCTCATCCTGTAGAACAGTCTCTTCAATGTGTTATGAACTCACAAATACTTATGATACTACAGCAAACCATAATATTATTACTAGGAAATAACTCAGCATAACTCAGTGTACGTGTTCAAGTTTATTTGCGAATGTATATGTATGTTTAGTTGTAACAAATGTAAAACCATGTTTACTATGTGAGTATATAGGATGCTCAAATTGTGAATGAATCATTCTTTTGAAACTGTTCAATTTCCTAATTTGTTCAAACTGATTCACAACTAAAGCACAAAATGCCTCAGGAGAAACTATGGGAAAACTTTGGACTGAAGTAAATACTTGGAAAAAAAAAATCAGCGAATCGTTCATTGAACCACTTCAAATGAACTGATTCACTAAAATTATTTGAACTTCCTAATGCTATTCAAAGCAAGAGTTTAATGAGTTTTACTTAAACAGAATAATACTTAAACAGGCACACAATGCGAGGTAGGGGAGATCATTTCTACCTACATAGAATGACCATCAGCACACACTGATGTTCAAACGCACCACCAAACCACAACACACATGCTTCGGTTCCTCCATGTGTGTTGAGACTGAATGTTTGGAAGAATGATGGATCTAAAGGGCACACTGCTTGGTAACCTCATGTATGAGATACAAGCCAAAAATATAAGAGTATGCTTGATTTAGGCTGATGTATCTCTCACTCAGAGTGTTTATATGTGGTCAGTCTCTACTAGAATACAAGTCTCTACGTTGGCATGTTTCAGCCAAAAACACTCCAACACAGAAACACATCCTCACTGACCCTGGTGTTCCCTTAAGGGAGCTTGCAAAGACAGGAAGAGATGGTGAGAGGGAAAGAAAGGGATTTCATGTAGCAAAGCACTTTACTCCATCTTGGCCTAACTGTTTACCCTTTTAGCTGATAAATATAATTTAGCTTTTAAATTACACATCTAATTTGTTTGATCAAATAGAAAAAAATTATAAACATCTGTACAATTTCTGTACAATTACATCATATAATTCATGCTCAAATTTCTAAAGACAAAAGATTCAAACACAAAAAATAAGGAGGTGGGTGGAGGCAGGGAGCGTTTCAAGACAGTGAGGAGGTCTGAGGGACCCAGAAAGTCTGAGGGTGAGGGGGGTTCACATTAACTCATAGAGTCACATCGCTATGTTGTTGCTATGAACCAGCACCAGATGTGGGAGTATATCCTGTGCACCAGTTCAGCCAATGTTTGCTTTAGTCCAGCCAAATGCACACACACGCAAAAAGAGACAGAAAGTGCACAAACAGAATGAAAGTTGGCTTGAATATAACTAGAGCAAGCCACGCACCAACAGCAAAATCAGGCAGACATCCAGAGGGCGGTTATGCGATAGAAGATTGAGATTGAATCATTGGCGGGCTGAGCACAGAGCCCTGTGGTTCTCCTCAAGGTCATTTTCTTAAGATGACAGATTCACAAGATGATTCCAACCCCATTACAGCCCAAATTTCACAAACATACAATTTACTGGTGTTTTGTAACCATGCCTCTTGAGAAACACTTACTTCTATGGGAACTCTGTGTATTTTATTTAAAATTTGAAATTGAGGAAATCACACATGTTAGTAAGACATCAGGTAGTAGACTTAAGACATGCACACCATACTGCACTCCTGCAGACAAAAGTCAAACTCTAGGTGGAGGTGAGGGGGACAACAGACCTCCAAAACTGCAGTAAAATCTGGATGTGCAAGTCTGGAGATGGTTTATGGTTTACGGGTCTAGAACCTTTTCCAACTACTGCAAACTAATTGGCTAAAAATCACTGTAGGGCAGAGAGCAGATGCATATGAAAATTGTTTGACAACTGGCAAAATGAAAAGACAGTTGGGGGTAATCCAAAAAGGCACAACCGCTAACCCCATAAACCCTTTTTCTCAATAATGAACACTTCACCAGCTCATTTGTATGTAATGAATCAGGGGAAATGTAGTCCTCTGATGTCCATGGCGACATTCTGTGGGTGGCTGGGTTAGGGAAAATGGCGGCACGGTCTAGAAAGACCAGTCGAATTTTGCCAGCTCATAAAATAAATAATGTTGAGAAAATGGATTTTGTTCCAGAAATATCCAAAGACTGAAAAGGGCTATTATAGATTGAGTCAGCCTTAGAAAGCTCTAGCAAAATACCCAAGAATCACTCAGCATAATTTGTTGGGCACAGCTTCATCAGGAAAAAGAGAGAGAGGTCCAAGCAGACCAAAAACTGGAAGAGAAATAAGAGAGACACGGAGCACTAACCATCACATGACCATGAAACAAGGGCTGAAAGTACATAAACACACACAGTGAAGCAATGACCCACAGTATGTACACGCAGACAAACACACTCACGTTCACACAGTGAAAAAAGACCAGCAGAGTTCACATACATGCAAAAAGACCACCAGAGCACACTCATATTTTACGACAGCCCATCAGAATAACGCATCTGATGCTACAAGATGAACAAAAAACAAAATCTATAACAGCTGTGACTGCATTGCAAAGAAAAATACTGTATGTATGTGTGTGTGTGTAACTTGTTCTGTTTGATACGCAGTATGATTGTTCTGGCACTATAAAAATTCTGTTGGCTTGAAGATCAGGAAATAACTGTGATCAAGTGAGAATGATTGGCTGAAGTTTCTGTACTGTAAGAGTGCGAGTGCTTTGGAAGAACAGCCCTGTGTGTTGTTGAATCAGAACTGTTTAGCAATATAAACCCACATTGGCATGATATTCTCTTACTCTCCTAAACATACACACATTGACAGATGTGCATGCTGTCACACTAACCAGAAGGGCACTCGCTTTATAGGATTTGACAGTTAAATTTGCAAACAAACACACAGAAACAGCAAAAAGGGTTGTCTTGTTTGCATATTTAAAAACATAAATGAGAAGACCTGCAATGAGTGTGTGAGTCAGTTTAGAGGTTATGGTCCAATGAACTATTGCCCTGTCATTTAGGGTGTATGCTTTTGCTAGACCTTCAGATTCAACAAACTGGTGGTTGACAGATGAGAACTGTTAAAATGTTGCACTAAACTATACTAAAACTGTTCAACTAAACCGACAATGGTAGAAAGCTGTTGTACCTATGCTGCTGAACTAAACTAACCAAAATAGGTAGGAAAGAATGTATAACCAAAACTATTGATCTAAATAATAAAATCTAGTGGAAAACAATTGTTGAACTAAAGTAACTAAAACTAGTGGAAAGCTGTCAAACTGAACTAAATAGGCTTGGTGGAAAACCTGTAACATTCAAACTGGTTAAAACGGTTACATTAACATGGTTGAACTTAAACTGATGTGTTAAACTAAGGGCCAGATTTACTATCAGCTTGCTCCAACGCAAACCCTCATTAAAAGGATTAAAACCCTCGCTAAAAAAGTACTGTCAGGATTTACTAAAGACACGCAGTGGGAAATTATCACTGAAAAGGCATGGACAGTTATTTTTGCAAATCACCTTACTGAATATGCATTTGTAGAAGTTTCCTTTTTGATCAATAAATTTATGGGAGAAGAGTATTTAAATGAATCACGCAACACGATTTACTAAGATTTGCACTCGTCAATTCACTGATGGTATTTGCATTATTTGCAATAATGATGGCATTATTTAACGTCGAAAAATGCATGTCTTAAAGCAGGCGGTAATTTGTGCTGTTCTTGGTAGATTGCGCTGGTCATTATGGAAATTAGATGTTGCGTCTGTGTTCTTTATTGTGCACCTTGTCAGTAAATCACCCACAGAATTTTCTCCTCCCATCGGTGCTTTTATGGAATTGTGCAATAATGCTAATAAAGTAAATCTGGCCTTAAAACTGCTGAAAAAATGCTAAACTAAAACGGAGTAAAAAGTTGTCACTGTACACTAAATCTGTTGAACTAAACTAGTTAAAACTGTTGGAAAGCTGTTGCACTAACTAACTGAACTAACTAAACTAAAACTAACTAAACTAAAAAAAAAAAACATTTACTCTATATTGTTGAAATATACTAACTTTGATGAATGTAACACCAAAATTGTTAAACTAAAACAGTTGAAAACAGTAAAACTAAATCAGCTATAAAACTGCTCAATTACAACAAATCTGCTGAAAAACATTTACACTAAAATTGTTGAACTAAGCTAGAACTAAAGAAAATCAGAAGAACTTTTAGACTAAAAATGTTAAAAGTAAAAATGGTCAAAATAAAACTGTCCAGCTAAACTAAAATAAACACTGCAGGAACAGGCAAACTAAAACTTTAGTTTTTCCACATAAGTCTTCTACTCTACAACACTCTATTCCCACTGATTATAGTTATTGTGTCTGTGTGTATTTAAGAGCTCTGTACATGTCTTACATGCCTGTGAGTATTTTTACCCCTCATTTCAGACTCTATTGCTTAACTTATGAACAGTAGAGCACCTCTAGAACATATGTGTGTGTGAACATGTGATCCCACATGAGGTTCATATTTCCTCAGTGGCCACATGGGCTTCCTGCCCATCTGTAGTACTGCTCGCTGTCTGAAGAAGGTGCTGTGGGTCTTTGACTAAAAGCCACTGAATCTTACTGGCTCCCCGTCTCCTTCTTGTTCCTCTTTTCTTCTCTTTCTGTCTTCAACACTGAATCTCTCTCTCTATTGTTCACTATGTTTGTCATGGCTATTGATGTAAAATCTACAGTAAAACGTTTTTGAATATACCTTACACAGTATTGTGCAGCAACACACACAAACTGCAAAAAAAGCTTGCATAAATGTACAAGAAAGTTCTGTAAAGCCACAGGAGGCTCTTTGTTTGGGCACAATGCCTAATTTGTATTCTGGCAGAAATTAAAAGTTTATAGCATCGCTGTCATTTGCGGGTAAATTTACCTTTACTAATCAAATATAAGCTTTGGATTTCTGGATTCACACTCATTCGGAGTCAATAATCCAGTGGTGTTCTGAGTATTTTAAAGGGATAATTCACCCAAAAAAGAAAATTCTGTCATTAAAGTCATTATTTTTGTTTTCTTTGGCCACAAAAAGTATTCTCGTAGCTTCATAAAATTACGGTTGAACCACTGATGTCACATGGACTATTTTAACGATGTTCTTACTGCGTTTCTGGGTCTAGGAGCAATTCAGTTACATTGCTGTCTATGGAGGCTCAGAAAGCTCTCGGATTTCATCAAAAATATCGTAATTTGTGTTCTGAAGATGAACTAAGGTCTTATGGGTTTGGAATGACATGAGGGTTAGTAATTAATGACATAATTTTCATTTTTGGGTGAACTAACCCTTTAATGCTGGTAGGGAATAGGTTCTCAATGTCTCATGTAGTTGAAATGTGGGCGTGGCCTTACCTAGACTCATTTTGATTGGCAGGTTCTCTTTGCTGGCTGCCTCGACCAGTTGTCTCCTCACTTCCATCACTGCCTCCTTTTGCTTAGCAACCAGCATTGTCTCCCACAGCAACCGTGCAGTGGCAGATCTGTGGAAAACAGGCCAGGTAATAAGGACTCAACCTCTTTTATTTATAATTCACATTACCCATAAATGCAAGAGCTAGAAGAGAAACGACATCAGAACAAAAGACTTTAATAATGCATTATATGTAATACTGATATTAATTATTATCAAAACCATAGTGATTTAGAAGCCAGTGTTTTATTTGATTTGATTTATTTAGTACTTTTACAAAACAAAACCATGTGATGAATTGGTGATGATTTGATTTGACCCTAAGGGGTTGCAAAAGAGTTTAGCAAAAGAGGGTTGCCCAAAGAATGAGAAGATCTTCCACAACAGTGTTTCTCTATTCAAAGATACACTACTACTGGATGACAAAGAGCTAACAATATCAAAAACTATAAGAAAACTCAAACAAAGCAAAAAATGAATGTGTCAGTGGATGTGAGATGCCAAAGCTTTACTGGTTAACTAAAAGTTGTTGCAACAGAATTTGGGGTAACCTGGATTAAGCTATTTGCTCTAGGGCAGTTTTTCCATGAATGCAGGTCCACAAACCCCTATGGGCTCTTGAGGGAACTTCAGGGGGGTTGTGAGTTGATGGAAACCTAATAAATTATCATGTAAAACAGTATTTGATGTTTTGGGTTGTTTTTTGTGTGGTATGGTAACCTTTTGGTTAGCATTCAGATCTTAAAGGAGTAATTCACTTCCCAGAATAAAAAAATCCTGATAATTTACTCACCCCCATGTCATCCAAGATGTTCATGTCTGTTGTAAAGAAAATAAGGTTTTTGAGGAAAACGTTCAAAGGATTTCAATGGCGAACAACAGGTTAAATTTCCAAATAGCAATTTCAATGCAGCTTCAAAGGGCTCTACATGATCCCAGCCGAGGAATAAGGGTCTTGTCTAGAGAAATTATCCCTCTTTTTTTTTTTAAATTACAAATTTAGATACTTTTTAACCACAAATGCTCATCTTGCACTAGCTCTGCGATGCGCGACTTCACGCATTACATAATCATGTTGGAAAGGTCACGCACGGTTAATTCTTCGTCTGTATACTATACATCGATTCAAAAAGCTAGGGTAGGGCGAAAAACTCCATCTCATTTTCTCCTCCAACTTCAAAATCGTCTGACATCGCTGTTTTAAATTTTTTGCAAAGGGCATTTGACTTTCTTTCCATGTTCGCCTTGTAAACACTGGGTTGGTACTATTGCCAACGTCACGCGTGAACCTTCCAACATGATTACGCAATGCATGAGGTTGATCTAGTGCAAGATGAGCATTTGTAGTTAAAATGTATATAAATTTTAATTTTTTTAGAAAATGACCGATCATTTTGCTAGATAAGGCCTTTATTTCTTGGCTCT
Source organism: Sinocyclocheilus rhinocerous (assembly GCF_001515625.1). NCBI lineage: Eukaryota > Metazoa > Chordata > Actinopteri > Cypriniformes > Cyprinidae > Sinocyclocheilus > Sinocyclocheilus rhinocerous. The sequence continues at coordinate 1,180,532 of NW_015641608.1, read as the reverse complement.
GATCGTGTAGCACCCATTGAAACTGAAATTTGGATCTTCAACCCGTTGGCCACCATTGAAATCCACTATATGGAGAAAACCCCTGGAATGTTTTCCTCAAAAAATGTATTTTCAACTAAAGAAAGAAAGACATTTTTATTCTGGAAGTGAACTAATCTTTTAAACCACTGTACAAGCTATTTCGGTTGTATGTGTTCAAGGCTATTCACACAGGACACATTATTACACAACATAATGGACCAGAATGTATGGGGTCTCGAGACCCAATAAAAGTTGAACTTCTTTTAACTTGACATGGCATCTTAAAAACGTGGCACCCAAGAAGCAGTCACATCACAACAGCCAAAGACAATCCATTAAGTAAGTGTTTACATAGAACAACAATTAAAAACAGTGTATATTGGCATGAGAACATGTCCCTAGTCTTTCTGTCTTGCTCTATTGACTATTCATCATTTTCAATCTCCTACCCATCCATCAGGAGTAAACAGATCCAGCTTAAGTAACTGTACAATCATTATTCAGCAAGGGTTTCTCAAATGATCTCCTCTTATGACATGTGATAATGAGGCATCATCATTCTGTTCTTCATCACTTGCTCCTCCTCTTCCTGTCTTTAATCATCTGCTGGATTGTGTGTGCGTGTGTGTTCCGGCTTATGTGCTGCTTGTCATATTAATCAGGCATTGGAAACTTCACACAAACCCTTGATAAGAGAAGTGACAGAATAAAATGAAATTGTGGGGGGTGGGCATGCAGCCTGAGAAAACATGTAAATAAGCAGAATTTTGAGGAAAGGACAAGAGGAGAAGAAGAAGAAGAAGAAGAGTAAAAGAATGAGAAATTGAGGGTGCAGGACATGAAACAAAGGACAAGAAATGCGAACGAGGCAGAGGAGAGACATGAGGCCAAGCGACGGAGGGTGGGAGTGTTTTACTGACACTGAAACCAAATGTTAAACCTGCTCCGTTTTACTTTTGCTCTTTTTGCTTTTCCTCTCTCCCTCTGTCTATTTCTCTCTCTCCCTTTCTAACAGTTGCCATGTGTTGGATCTCAGCTGTAATGTGTTCCAGACAGAGTTTTGGCAGTGCTAGAGAGAGGCCTGACTCCATTACTCCAAAAACGAGACAAAAAGTGGGGGAACAAAAATGAGGAGGACAAAAGCCTACATAATAAACATGGGGCTTGTTGTTCTAAAGCACAGACTTGTGTCGGGAATTACGAGCGGAGGGACAGTACAAAAACATGGCAGATAACGCAAGAACGTGAACTGGCTCAGTAATCTGAAGATACGCTAAATGTGACCAAAAAAAGGGGGGAAATTGGAGAAAAATAAGATCACATGATGGGCTGGTCACACTTCCTTGCCGATTCTTGCGAAAGTAGAAAATAAAAAAAAAAGAGTTAAATTTTTTTAACAGACTGTAAAAGCGAGGAATGCGGAGCCCATTGTGTTTTCAGATTACACTAGATTAAGCACCATGAAAGTAACCTAAAACAACAGACGAGAATATAATGAAGGTGTACATACACTACCAGTCAAAAGTCAGGACACACTTGAGTGAATTTATGTTTCCCATGATCGTAAAAACCTTTCCATCTGAAGTCATATGCTTAAATGCTTAACATTAGTTTAAGTAAAAATAAATTAAAATACATTAGATGAGCTTGACCAGCAAACAAAAAATAAAATAAAATAGAAAAAAAAAGAAAAGAAAAGAGTTTGGCCAGCTAAGAAAAACAAAACAAAACAACAAAAAACAAGAAATTAGTTTAGCCAGCTAAGAAAAACAAACAAACAAACAAAACAAAACAAAACATAAAAGAAAATAAGGGAATTCATGAATTGCATTGGCAAGCGAAGGAAAAGCAGTCAACAAACATCCAACATGTGAACTCCTTCAAAAGATAAACTATAAGATACTTCTGACATTTTCTGGTCAATACATAATTCCCATATTCAATTTGTGTAAATTCATAGTTTGGATGTGGAAAATAGCCTAAGAATGACTAGGTTTTGAGTGGTAGTAAATACAGACTACATCAAGGCATCTTAAAGAGATCTTTAATGGACGAGTGAATGTTCTGCAACCTTCAGCAAGCACAAATCTTTGAAACTCGGTCAAGTATGTTACATGTTTGTGGGTAGGTAGTGTGTCCGTTTCAATGAGGCTGAACTGATTTTGCATGTCGTAAACAGATGCACACATAGTCAGCGTAGTTTACATACCAGAGTTAAGACTGGACCCTCTCTGTGTGCATGTGTATTTCGACTCTGCGTGTATTCCAGGAAGACAAGGGGTCCGTTTGGAATGTTTCGGAGGGGCAACATGGTTCCAATTTACCTCAAAACCTCCCCCCTTCTTTACTCCACTCCTCTCCTGCAGTGTTCCCCAGGCTCGACATCATGACAAGGGGGTTCAGCGAGTTTGTATATGAGTGTTTGTGCTGCATTAGTACTCTAACCTATGGAGGGCAGTGTTGGTCCGCAAAGACACAATATTTATTACCCATTCCTGTCACAACCTCCTTGTAAGGTTCAGTGTGTGTGTGTGTGTGTGGTAGGTATGGGAAGTTCAGGGTTCCTGGAAACACATGACTGAGCACTTAAGAATGGACTTCAACTGACTAAGTATGCCTGAATGCCTTAAGATCTGACTTTATACACACACAGACACTGAATTGCATCCAAAATTGTTCCAAAATGTGATTAACAATAATTAAATGCCGTTTCTCAATAATGTTTTGGGTGTGTCGTAATGTAACACAAACTTTAAATAAAATCCAAAACAATATGGAGCCAATGTTACACCCGCAATTTTACACAGATGTGATGTTATGATGCCATAATCGTAGTGACGGGCAGATTGATTTAGTAGACAGTGATTAAGTCTGTGTTTATCAACAACAGGAAACAAACAACCCCCCTCGTTAGCAGCATTCAATCCAGGTCAGTTATTCTTCAATTACACCCACTTCCAGGACTAATGATACTATGCAGACATATGCTTGCACACACAAGGAGACCTGGCAGACGCTCCATGGGTGAGGTGTGTGTTTTTCCGTGCTCATTACAATCTGTAACAGGACTCGGAGAGAAATAAACAAAACTAAAAATAAGAAACAAAAGTAAGCAGAAACCTGGATTCATCATCAGAGAAACAACGAGAGCACACACACAGGCCAGGTTTTTTTCCTGTCAGGGTTTGATAAAGGAAAGAGCAAAGGAAATAGGAGTGCAAAAAGTTTCTTAAATCTGAAAAGTATCTCCAAAGCGAGCCTGCCATTTTCACTTCAAAGACAAATGTCATCCGTCTCTTAAAGAGTCTCTTAAAGTGTCATTTGGAGAAGTACCGGAGATGGTAAACAAAGAGACTTTAATAAATTGGGTTGTTTCTAGCCTTTAGATCCATAGAGAATGAGATTATGTAATTGGCGGTTTTCATTGATAACTGCAGCTGAATATTTTATCTTTTGGCTTGGGTTGGTGTGTGGTTTTAACATTTTTTTTTTTAGTGAGCCCTGTGAGATCTAGCCATAAAACTGCCTCTCTGTTGCAATTACCATTCAGGTCTCCACATCACCAATTATTGTACTGTGATATAATTGTTTTATATAATGGTATATATACATACATACAGTATATACACACACACACATATAATATATATATATATATTTAAATTACTTTTTTCCCACATCAATCTACACTCCATACACCATACTGACAAAGCAAAAACAGAATTGTCACAACTTCGTAAATTTATTAAAAATAAAAAACTGAAATAAGTACATTGCATAAGTATTCATAACTAAATATTTAGCTGAAGCACCTTAACAGCCTCAAGTCTTTTTTTGATTGATGCGACAAGCTTTGCTCATCAGCATTTTGCATTTATCTGCCATTCTTCACCTACTTGAAGTGTAGTAATATCTACAAGCAATATGAATGCTCCTGAGCTAAATTTAAACTGTCCCAGATAAGGGTATGAATACTTATGCAATGGTATCATTTTATATTTAATAAATTTGCAAAGATGTTAAAAACCTGTTTTTTTTTTGCTTGACAATTATGGTGTATGGAGTGTATATTGTTGTGGAAAAAAACTAATTTAAAGCAGTTTAACATAAGGCAGCAACAAAACAAAATGTGAAAAAAATGAAGGGGTATGAATACATTCGCAAGGCACTGTACATATATAAGAACTACCATTTATAACAGTCAAAAATACAGCAAAAAAAAAAACAGTTTCATTATAATGTAAAATAACTTTTTTGCTCTTCTTAAAAAATTTAAAATATAATTTATTTCTGTGACGGCAAAGCAGTCATTACTCCAGTCTTCAGTGTCACATGATCCTTCAGAAATAATTATAATATGCTGATTTACTGCTCAAGAAGCATTTCTAATTATATCCATGCTGAAAACAGTCATAGTGCTTTTTTTTTTGTGTGTGGAAAATACATGTTTAGAATTTTTTTGATAGAACAGCATTAAAAAGAACAGCATTTATTTGAAATAGAAAACTTTTGTAACACTATAAATGTCTTTCACTTTTCACTTTTGAACAATTGAATGCATGACCTCAAACATTTAAATGTAATAAAAATATAAACATATATACATAAATGCAAGTAGTAACTATATTTACTGTTTGATTTTTGTGTTGAATGGTTCAATTAAGTTTACAGACCTTTTTAGTGGCTATCATCTCTCTCCATAAAGATAAATATCACTCTGCTAAAATCTTTGAGCTAAAAATGCTACACACATAAAAGCAACATCCTGTTACATAAATCTAAAAAAGACTGGCACACACAAACTCACAAAAATACACATTGCAAATCTCTCTCATCTGTGGCTCATTTTGTTTCATGTGAGACTCCCTGAGCGGAAGATAAATCCCAGAGAGCAGACACTAACCTTTAACACACAATTGATGGGAGCACAGTCACAGGTTCAGGAGCAGCTGCTGGCGCACTCACAGCCCGCTGGGGGTTTAGAGTTTCTGCAAGTATCAATACTGCATGTCTTCATCTCATTTAAATCTACTTATTCCTCTAGCTCCATTACAAACAGATTGACTTGACAATCAGTACAGCCAGAGGAGAGGAGAGGAGAGGAGAGGAGAGGAGAGACAAAATTACAACAGGAGCAGAGGAGAGTATAGAAAAGAGAAAAAAACAAGCTGAGAAGAAATGAGAAGAGGAGAAACAAGATAAGGCACAAACTGAGATGAGAAGAAATGAGAAGAGACAAGATGATGAGAAACAAACCAAGATAAGAAGAAATAAACAGAAGAGAAACAAGATGATGAGACACAAACCAAAATGAGAAGAGGAGACAGGATGAGGAGACACAAATTGAAGAGGAGACACAAGACGAGGAGACACAAATCGAGATGAGAATAAATGAGACAAGAAGGGGATAGAAAAGATGAGGAGACACAAACCAAGATGAGAAGAACAGACAAGATAAGACACAAACTGAGATGGGAAGAAATGAGATGAGAAGAGGAGACACCAGATGAGAAGACACAAACTGAGATGAGATGGAGAAGAGATAAAAAGGAGATCAGAGGAGAAAAAAGATGCGGAGGCACAAACTGAGATTAGAAGAAATGAGAAGAGACAAGATGATGATAAACAAACAAAGATAAGAAATAAAAAGTAGAAAAACAACATGAGGAGACACAAACCAAGATGAGAAGAAATGAGAAGAGGAGACACAAGAGAAGACACAAACTGAGATAAAATGGAGAAGAGATAAAAAGGAGATGAGAGGGAACAAACTGAGGTGAGAAGAGGAGACACAAGATGAGGAGACACAAACTGAGATCAGAAGAAGAGACAGGATGATGAGACACAAACTGACATGAGAAGAAATGAGACGAGAAGAATAGAGACAAGATTATAAAACAACCTAAGATGAGATGGAGAAGAGATAAGAAGGAGAAAAGAGAAGAGAAAAGATGAGAGGGCACAAAGTGAGATGAGAAGAAGTTAAGATGGAGATGAGATGAGAAGACAAGGAGATGAGGTGAGACAAGAAGAGAGGAGATGAGACAAGATAAAATGAAATGAGATGAGACAAGGTTAGATGAGATAAAAAAAAAAAGCTCTACTTTTTAAAATATGTTCCAAAAGCTATACACAAATCTCTAAGTCAGAGTTGTGTGTGGGCCTAAAGTGAGACTGACACCATATTCTGATTTAACAACCAACCTGTCAATCAGAGACAGGGAACTAGTTGGATGGATACAGCAGAGGCTAAAGAGAGAGTAAACAATATGATCTGTCAACAAAGACTCAAGTACTCAATGCTAAGCATGACAAATGACAGTCAGTCTCTTCAGCTGCCAGTAAAATAGTGTGTGATATATGTGTCTTCTCTCTAGTGTTGTTTTCTCACAGTGCAGTGTGGTTCATTTCTTTCCCCTCTACATACACACACTACCACTTTCATGGCGATATCCTCATCAGCTCTAGTATAACATGTGGGTTTAATGCTGGTTGGACAGGGCACACAGTTGGGTAAACGGTAGTAAAACATAGGGTAGAAGTGTGGAGGGTGTGTCACACACCCTTACATAAGCAAGGACATAGTTGAAGTATCCCACACACACAAAATCAAAGCACCATCGCTCTACCGCAGTGCCAAGAACAACCTATTACACCAGCCTGACTGGAACACACCTGACCACACACACACAATCTTCCAGTCCAAAAACAGATTCTTGGCCAATTGCAATTGTCTATTTGTATTACTGGAGCGGGGAATAAAGAAGTTAGACAGGTTGGTTGATGTTGCAGTAGAGCGTGAAACAGTCCTCCTTTAGCTAACCAAACGTGAAGTCTTGAAATCTGCTATAACCGAAATTTCACACACACAGCACAATCCATCCCACCAGAGACTGCATATGCTACCATTTTGTAGAACATAAATTCATGTCCTTAGTGAAGTATTTCAAAGCCAACCTACCAAAACACCAGTCACAGCTTTCATTACAAAGATGCTCAGATTTCTACCACAACCACACTAAAAACACAGAGAGATCTGGACGTTTCTCCAGTCAGACCTGAATAGGCGCAGTGTACAACCAGACTGTTATTAAAAGTTGGGGTTCTCACAGGCGAGGAAGAGGAAGTCTCCTATCAGCAGCCCGCGCCGGTCGCCTCAAGACGGACGTCTTGAAATGACCACCCATAATAACACTAAATCCAGCGACCCTGAAACAGAGCCTACAATTACAAAGGGAGACACCATACAATAAAAAAGGTCAAATTAGCCAGACAGTCCACAATTTGAATCTTAAAATAAAACCTTTTATAAATATTTTTCAGAGCCTATAGATATTGCTGGGCTAGAATAACACAATGCAGCCAATTACATTCACCTGAGCTGACAAGAAAAACGCCAATATCAGCACTACAGGGCTGGGCCACAAAAACCCAGTCAGAACCATTATTATTAGCGGTGTTTGCTAAGGCAAACATCCCTATTAGTATTGCTCACTCACTTGGGTTACAGACTGAACAGACTCCACTTATGACTCCAGTTCTGTTCAAAATAATGTGTTCTACATAAGAAAAATAGAAACCAAGGCTCACTGGAAAAATGTGCCCGTGGCAACCTTTGTTCAAAATGATACTACATCGCTTTTTGTACGTTTAACAACACTTTCAAAGTGAAATGTCCAGTAAGTGGGGCTAAAAGTGCATTCAGTTTCATCTAAGAGAGATATGTGAATCTGACAACAATCATTGTTGTACATATCGCGGTGGTTTGGAAATGAAATGTCTGCCGAGAAGCACTATTATGTTAATGCTCTATTGCATTTGAAAATAATGGAGCTCCTTCACTAAACCCTACCCTAAACCTAACCAATAATGTTAACAAAAGCAAACATGATATAAAAATTCATTTGTTGAAGCAACCATGGCTTTTTTGCTTTATTCTACAAGTCTGATCTCTTTTATTGTAACTTATGTTTCACTGGATGTGTACAAGAGCGCTGTACATCACAAGTGTAATGCTGCACCAGGTGAGTTACCAAGCAAGTTTACTTCATCAGAAAAGTCATAAATATTTTGAGGTGATAGTATTGTGCAAGGATCCACACAAAAGTATTTAATCAATCTGCCACAAAATTTGTGTGAAAACGAATTAAAGTTGTTGGTGTATTACTGACACTAGTGCTAATTTCAGATGGCAACTGTAGTAAAATGTATGTATAGATATGTTTTTGGAGTTCTGCAAATGTAGGTAGAGGGTGAAATATCCCTTTAAAGTTTAGTGTAAACCGTTTGTGCTGCAGACATGAATGATACCTCAAATAGTGCAGGGTTTTGAGGTGTGCTATTTTCTATTTTTAAGGATAAGGCTTACAATTTACACCTGGTGGATTATAAAGCAGGCAAAAAAATTCAATAGACTTATCTTGAGGTGAGAATATCAAAGAGACTTGTACACAACAAGTATGCTCTATTGATTTTGGCCAGTAAGCAAACAACCCCAAACATCTAAGCAAAGAGCTATGGGGTCAGCCTGATTTTTCACACTTTAATAATTAATACTTTTATTCAGCAAGTGACATGAAAATTGATTATAATGTTACAAAAGATTTATATTTTTTTTTAAAATGCTGTTCTTTTGAACTTTCTATTCATCAAAGAATCATGAACAAAAAAATAATGTATATATGAGAACAAAAAGCTAAAAAAAAAAAAAAAAAGCTTAAATACTTTACAAGCTTAAAAATAAAGGCTACGATTTGAACCAAAAGCACCTATTCAAAAACATTTTATTTCTTTATTCTTTAGAAACCACTCATAATGTAATCTAGTAGTAAGTATGTTTACACGCATAGTTATAATCGAGCTACTGCAGGTTTTGTACTCAAGCTACAGTCTTCATCCGTCTGTGATAATGCCAAATCGATAATTTAAAGGGTTAAACACACTTTGTGTGCCACCTCTGTCTTTTGAAAAGTGGATCACAAATTAAAAACTGATAAATGAACTTTTAAAGTGCATTTAATCCCATTCCTTGTGATGGCAAATTTTGCACAGACAAGCACCACTCATATTTGTTTTCAGAAATCTCTAGGTAGGAAGCTGTAGGAATGGAACTGCATTAAACTATTTGTGTTTAGATGATCTGTCTGATATGTGCATATTCTTCGACCTAGAATATTGGACTAGCAAAACTCGGTCAGAAATGAATGACTTAGTTGGCATTATACAACCGTCTCGAGAGACGTTTAAGGACATTAAGAGTCTAGGGAGTAGAGTTGCTCTCTTGAGGATCAGCTGGGCCCTGTCAGAATGCATGAAAAGATTTGATATTTGTCTGGAGCCTGTCTAGACTCTGCTAAACAAACCCTAGGCTTGTGACTCGCTTTCCTGCTGAGCTAAAGCTAGAAATCCCCACGCTCACATTGAACGGATTTGACTGCGTGGAACTGGACCGGTTCTCCTCCACTGAGTCCTGGAGCTCCAGCCGAGAATAAGCTGGCCTGAAAAAGAGGGAACCGGTGTAGATACAGAAAGAGTGGGCAAAATTAATGCTTTTTACCCTGAAACTTTAATTAGAAACATAAGGAAGGTGAAAAACACTAAACATGACATTCTAGGGAATACTAAAACTGCACGCAGCAACACAAAATCATTCTCTCATGAGCAAACAACCATTACTCAGTTAATGTGCAGATCACATCATGACAGAATGAGCACATACTGAGGTAATTAGCACACACGCCTACACAAGTACTAACAGATAATTGAAAACATTACAAGACAAAATCTAATACTGTATCTCAAAGCAGTCAGCATTGCACAAACACTTTAAAAGCGTACATATGATTTTCTTGTAAGTTCATTATCAGTACAAGTACTATTATTTACCAACTATATATCATTTATAAAAATCTAAGTTTATTGTTTTGTTTTTTTATATATGAATCATTCTGCCACATTTTAAAAGAATGAATCATTCTGCCACATTTTCTGTTTTGGCCAAAAAAAATAATTTACTTTTTTAACATTAACATTTCAAAATGATTTTTATTCAATTTAAATTATTATGTTTATTATAATATTATATAATATATAATATAATGAATATAATATAATATTAATATAATAGATTGCATTTGTAAAACAGAATGAAGAAAAGTTCTGTAAATTTGTTCCATGACTATAAATCTAATTCTGATAAACTAAAGTAAGGTTATCTGTGAATACCGTACTGTCGTTATTCCATATTCAACATTTTGAAAACCTCCATGGATTATGAGTTCCACATATAGGGTGGCTTATATACAGTGAAGAATGAATCTAGAGCATCAGGTACACACCACCTCATCTCTGCATTTGGATGCATGTTCAGGGCAGGCTTATTTAGGCTCAGAGCATGCTCTTTACAGTCCTTCAGAGAAATGTGCCAAGCCTGTCAGATGAGCTCTGTTTCACGCTGCTCTAGTCAAGCACATGATCGACCAAGCAAAAGGCATTTTCGTGTAAGGCCATCATTTGCATAGACTTACAATACACATCTCATTAAAGGTGAAGAAACTCTTCAGTGGTTTTGTGTTGACCAATTAATGTTTTGTAAAAGATTCAGAGAAGGTCAGAAAAACTAAATTCTGACTGTTCTTGCTGTAGAAAACGTAAGCTATCATTATGAGTGGCCCTCAAGGAAAAGTAAAATGTTACAAAGGTGGGAAATATGGGTCTTTTAAAGCGCAACACTGTAAAAACCAATTCCAAACCCTGTTAAATACGCACTTTTGCACACATCCAGTCACAGAAGGCTCTTCAAACGGAGACTTGTCCTATTCAGTCTCCACGCCATCTGGCTAACAGTGAGCTCTTGTATATTTACATGGAGGTCTCAAGAGTGTGTTTGTACTTAGCACTGCGGTGCTACTGTAACCAGCTAATGGCAGTGAAGGGATGTGGTATTGTGTATATATTGTGTAGGTAAAAAAGCAGATTCGATGCTCTCAACAACAGTGATTGAACAAGGTTTAGATGACAAAAAGGCACAATGGGAGCCCACAATGGAGACCAGACTAATCTGGCAGCTTTGGCAGCACAAAATGTAAAAGGTGAAACTGGTTTATTCATTGATATAGCTCATAGAGAAGTTCCTATCCCATAAACTCAATCACTCTGGAGCCAAAATCTTTCCGCAGGCAAATGTGCTCTCTGAATCCCTGTCTGATGGGATCTGGAAAGAAAACAGACATACAAAACAAGTTCCTCCTTTAACAAACCCTCACGTCTAACATGTGGTTTAGACCTAATGGGTCGTAAACAGCGTTTGGGTTTCCATGCTAATGCCATTTGACTTCCAGATGAAGTAGGTTTAGTTTTGACATTGCTGCTTGCTTAAAAAAATCGCATATCAAGAGAATATTTTGTCAATATCCAATGATCCACCACAAAATCATCTGCCAGAAAGGTTATATGGTGTCAATTACCCCAAACATTTTAACAGTAGATGTTTTCACTCAAGACTGAGTTCAGTCAAAGGCCATAGGTGCAATACATTTAGCAAAAAATTCCCATCCAAAAAGCATGACTGGGTTCATTTAGGAAAAATATTATTTTCCATTCAGACAGTGAGCGAGTTCACCAAATACGTGTTAAAACAATTGAGCAGCATGACAATATTACACAGAACAGCAGAAACTTGGGGTAATTCTTTACCACATCCCGCCTCGTAGGAAATGACATTGGCAAAAACTCCAGCAAAACCATTTAGTTATTCAAATACACATTTATGATGACAAAAGAAATGGTGGTTCTCCATTAAAAATACTTGGCTGGGCATTGTTCCTGTACTAACATTTGTGTAACCAAGTCTCATGGTTTCCTCAGATCTTTCCTACTGTGGACAGAAAGACTTTGAGAACAGTCATGATTATGCAATATATTTCTCTAATCCTTTACCAGAACTGTTTTTGGTCTAAACCAAACTACAGTAGGGAACATTACCCTTGGAACAGTGATGACAAAGGGCCAGTTTTACTAAACATGTCAAATTAGAGCAAGAGCGCAATTCCAAAACAACGCCGATGGCCGTGGAAATTTCTGCGGGTGATTTACTAATAACGTGCAAATTAAAGAACACAGACGCAACATCTAATTTACATATCGACCAACACAATATACCAAGCGCAGCGCAAATTAGTGTAGTCACAAATAAAGAATAAAGAAATAAAGAAGCCACAGTATGTTAAAAGGAACCGGAGGCCAAAAAATTAAGGTTTGCAAGAAGTTTTGATAGACCTGGTATTGCGTGACTAAAGGCCCGTTCACACCAAGGACGATAACTATAAAGATAACGATAAAGACATAGTTCTAAAAATCGTTCTCAATATTAAAGAATAGCAGAGTCCACACCACAACTATAACGATAAAGGCAAAGAGAAACGATATCGTTGGAATCACTTTCAAAACAATTTTTTCCCAACTGATGAACGATTAAAAAATCGACAGCCAATCAGAATCCATCCTGCTGTCTTGAGCTCAAGAATTTAAAGCGGCAGACGCATGTGCGCTTAGAATAAACGGATGATATCGTTCGCTGGTGTGGATGCTAATATCGTTATCTTTATAGTTATCGTTCTTGGTGTGAATGGGGCTTAAGTCATCTTTTATTTCCCAAAGCAAATTAAAAATAACATGGCTTGGCAAACGATATGTTCGGATAATGTGTTCTTCTGGCATTCCAAATAAATTGGGAAAAAATCCTCTCCCTTCTACCACGCACTCTCTGTTCTTTGCAGTGTAACCAATTGCAGCCATTTCATTCATTTAGTTTAAAGTGGTCCTATTATGCTCTTTTACAAAGTCTTGATTTTGTTTTGGGGTGTACTAGAACATGCTCTCATGCTTGGTGGTTCGAAAAACACATTATTTTTCACATAATTTACATTATTACAATACCTTTCTCCCCAGCCTGGCACAAACGGCTCGATTAGTTCCGGGTTTGATGAAGGCCCGCCTTCCGAAAAACGAAATGTGTTGTGATTGGTTAGCTGTGTTTCAGTACTGCCACGCCCCTTGCCAAAGCAGCAAGTTCCGTCTGCTCCGGTATAGTTAAGGATGGTGTCAATATTGCCATATCAATTTGAGCCGGATTCAGACTCAGAGAATATTGAACAAGAGGATTGCGCAGAACCTTTGCACGCACGGATATCGCAAGACATATTAGAGTGGTAACGTAATTGTTGTTTTTTGGCTAAATCACGTTTTAGATAGGATGTCAACAACCGCTTAAAAACAACTGCATTTACTATGTACAGATAAATGCAACGGTAATATGTATTACATCGCAGAAATGGCATACAACTTATACTTTGAAACGTAAATAAGTAACACACACAACAACAAAATAAAGCAGCACACTTACAGGCTGTGATGCAGATACAGCAGATTGTCCCGACAAAGTGGGAACTGCTCCGTCTTTCAGCAAAAGCTTTTTGGCGAAACCAGCACTGTACTCCCCTATGGTACTCACTCATGACTCCCCTCAAAACTTGACGTTACAGCAGCACTTCTTCTTCCTCGTCGTCTTGTCTGATGCACTCAGCCAGGCGTTCGAACCACGACCTCGTCCGTCCCCACCCCCCAACCATTTGAATTTCCGTAGGGGGATTTATTTTAATGATATTCTAATGGGCCGCTTTGTGACATCACAAAACCCGGAAAACAACACTGTAGTCCAAACGAGCCGTTCGTTGTAGTTCTTGAAAAGGGATTTTTTTTAAACGAAATATCTCCCTTTGGAGTGGACTTTGAGATTTGTAACTTTGTAGATCTTTTTTATGCCCAAACATACACACTACACACTGACTACAATTCAAAAAGTGAAAAAGCATAATAGGACCCCTTTAATGCTTTTTTGGGTGTTAAATAATGGCTCAAATTACCAGTAATTTGACGTGCGCAACCGTTAGTAAATAGCGTTGCGTGATTCATTTTAATACTCTCCTCCCATAAATTTTGCGTCTGAAAGGGAAACTCGAACAAATGCATATTCAATAAGGTCAGGCGCAAAAATAACTGTGTTCACGCCTTTTCAGCGCTAATTCGTCACTGCGCGTCTTTAGTAAATCCTGACAGTACTATTTTAACGTCCAAAGACGGTTTGTGCTGCCTCAAGCTGTAAGTAAAACTGGCCCCAAACCATCAGATAGATGGGTCAAAAAATGTTGATGTGTAAATGCAGCTTTATAGAGCTGCTGTGGTCTATTATGTCCTTAATAATTATTAAAAAGAAGTATTGACAAGAAAAAAAGTCCTCTGCAGACACTGAATTCAGAAGTACTCTTTGTTCTATTGCCTGTCATTTGTTTCTTTGTTCTTCATTTTAAAAGTGACTGTTTACTTGTGATTTTTGAAGCTATAATTACATTTTGCATGTGTGTGCGTATTTATTTATATTTATATACATTTGATAGCAACATGAAGTATATCACAATATACTTTTTAATTTTTTTATTTTTATTTATAAATATATATAAATACATTTGAAGTAAAGATTGTTTAAATCCTGTATGGCTCTGTAGAATAAGTTATAAGTTATGGGGCAAAATAACTTTTTATAATGACTTTCAGTATATGGACAAAAAAAATATTTTTTAAATATCTTTGTGTAAAACTATCCCTTTTTGTGTAAAACTTTTTGGTTAAACTATCCCCTTTAAGTACAAAGCTATTCAGTTCCAAAATCAAACCCTAGATTTAAACCTAAATGTTTGTTAAATGAGTTACTATTACAACCAGCCCATCTTAAAGATGTGATCAGTTTTAAAACATATACAAAAATTAAAATACTGATAATTCATAATAATGTGTAGCATTAAAAACAGTAATTGGGGTTGTAATTCCACCACAGTGTGAACATGATCTCAACGCATATTCATCTGGCCTTTACAATAGTGCTTTTGGGCATTTTCTGAACCGACTTTAGTTTTTTGAGCTAAAGAATTAACTTTATGATACTATGTTTGCATGCCATAACAGTGTAAATGCTCTTACTGGTTCTGTGCCAAGCAGCCTGGTGCCAATATGCCCTTGGTATCAGTTGTCTGCTTCAGGTGTGTGAGCTCCAGCATGTCCACCTGAACGTCAGTCACATGACCTGGCAACTGTGGCAACACGGACAGGATTTTCTCAACCAGATTGTCCCCATGGTGGCCAACAGCTCCTATAGATTAGGCAAAAGAGAAACAGAGGAAAAAGTAAATAGCTTTTGAAAGGAGATAGAATAAGTTATACTGTGTTATATGCCGCCATGATGTGACATATTAAGAAAAGACAGCACAGATTTCACCATATCTTCCCAGTTGTTTAATAACAGTAAAGACAGTTGTTTATGCTTAACATTACAAATTCTGTAAGGGTACATTTAAATACGCAGAGGCATTATCTAATAAAATGTGCACTAATTTGTATACATGTCCAGAACAGAAATCTGAACATTGGATAAAGCCAGGTTCATAATTCTTGTTGCAATTCATTCAGAGGGAATTTCGGATATATTTTTGTATCATGCCATAAAACACAAAATACTTTCAACAGCCAGGAAAAAAAGAACATTATTCACAGGATTTTAGGAATAAAATGTCATCAGGTGAATGATCCCTAACAATCCCGTCTAAAAATGTTTTTTTTTTTTTTTTTTACGTTTGGCTTAGGCAAGTACTAAGAAAGTGGTGAATTTTGGCTTGGTGTAGGAGAAAAATATCTAATTTTGAGAAAACTGCCTTGAAAGATATGCATTGTAATAAAATAAACACTTAAATGTGTATTTTGGTTATTTTCTTCCCACTAAACTGAAAGCGGACATGTTATGGAAGCCAAACAATCCAAAGTCTCAAAATTGACCAGTGCATGAAAAAAAACAATGATTTAGCCAGTAGTGTCTTGACTTAAGTACTAATGATTGAATATAATACAGTATTTAGACCACACCTGTAAGATCAAGAGTTCTGTCAATAAACACTATTGATGCTTTATTGGGGGCTGACTTCCTCCTGTTTTTGGCCTGTGGATGATTGGTCAGCTCCCCTGCGATCAGACGGCTCATCGGACCAACAGAAAAGCTCTCCTCACGGGTACTGATGAACTCAAACAGGGCGTTGAGGGCTGATGCGAGGGATTTAATCTGAATCTGCAACTCAGGTGGGAGAGAGTGCATATCCACATCCATCAGACTCCCAAATCGTTTTTTCTCTGGCCTCTTCTCATTGATGGCCTCAAGATCCACTTCCAATAACGGGAAAAGTTCAGAGAAAGCAGGCAAAAGGTGGAGCTGTTGTGTCAGAGGGGCAAAGACCACAGGAGCATGCATGACCTCAGCGGTATAGTTCATATCACCCATCCACTCACACAGTTTCTCTTCAAACTGCTCAAACACCGGGTTCCCCTCCAGATCAGTAGTCACATTATTCGCAAGCAGGTGAATGGAGTGAGGAACAGTTGTGAAAACTACGCAGTACTGGAAGTGACTGAGAGAAATTATGTCTTTGATAATGTCTGCGGTTCTACCTTTCAGCACGGTGCTGACCACAAACACGGCTTTGGGTTCATTCTGTCCGCCTGCTTCAAAGCTTGAGAACTGTTTGATGTTTCGAGCTCCAGCCTCAAACAGAAGCGCAGCTCCTCCGTTCCAGTGCAGACTCTCCAAGCACCGATCATCCATGAAAACAACAGCCTTTTTTACCTTTGACAGCACTTTTTCCCACGTCTGACCGGGAAAAGACACGACTCCATCCGTGGGCAACATATTTCCGCAAATGCTGGGGTTTTAAATTGAGACGAACGATAGCAACAGCAGAACTTTCAAACAGACACCATTCAACACAAACCCATGTGAGTCTCTCGAAGGTGACGTGGCGCAGAGGCGTCGCGATAATTATGCGTCATAGTATAACTGTCAGCTGGGAGTTTTGAAAAGTCGAGTACTGTATAATATAAATAATTCTTTATCCACTCTTGTACCCATTTTACAATAAAAACAGGTCACTATTCATTCTTTAACAGCAACATAAAAAGCAAAGCAAAAAAGACTGACTGCAAAGACTTATCCGTTGATTTACTACACACAGCGTGGGTTTGCTTATCAAGATTCTGATATACCATTATATATATATATATATATATATATATATATATATCCTTTTTTAAATAAACATTCTTATGTTTGTCTCAGTATGATTGTATATAAATTACGTTTTTATAAATGACGTGGTTGCCTTTGAATTTTGTTCATTGTTAAAAATTAAGAAAATTAAGAGTCAAGTAAACAATTTTTCTGTTAATCCAAAAAAATATATATATATATATAAATTTGTTCAAACGTGTGTATTGATGTGTTGATGTTGAACTTCCTGCGTGCTCCTGCAGTGAGGTGTGTCTCTTTGGTAACGCGCACCTGCTGCACCAGCACGCGGCGTGTCACCGTGACAGCTGTGACGGTAAACCCTAAAACTATTATCACACTACGCAAAGTTACTTTGTCGAACTCGGTGAATCTGAAAACTGATGAGCCTCTGATCTCAAAGCAAAAGCCCGGAGGTGATCATGTCCACAAGAGAGGTAGAGAAAACAGCTGATGAGAGCGCTGATGACGACACGGACTGACTTTATGGAGGTGAGAAATAAACGCACTGATGATCCAACTTTAAAACTGTCTGAAGTGGTTCAGCAAGGCAAGTCAAGCGTCCTCGTGAGATGAATAAGCACCAACATCTACCAAAACCAACAGCATACGTTTCGAAGCAGGGATCTGACCGTAAGTTTATTACATCAGAGACCGTTATTTATCCAGCTGCACGCGTTTCATAACATTTACTTTCAAATCAACCCTTACAGAGAACTTATGGTATGAATACATTTACACACACACCTAACATAACATGTAGTAAGTGCTGCTGCATTAAAAGTAGCTGATCAAAGTTGGACAATAATAATAGCTTAATAATAATAACATTTTAATCGAATAATGATAATAATAATATTCAGGGTATTGTTTTTTTGTTATTTTTAAATTATTTTCAGTATTAAATATAGCAGAGGACATGACATAATGTATAATGTCCAATAGGGATGAATCTGAGAAAAGAAAAATCAATGTAAAAATATACAATAGAGTTAACATTTTGAATATCATGTTTTAAAATCGTCTTTAAATTGATCCATTCATAAACTTGCAGCATTTTAGATGATGAAATGTATTCCTCCATCTGATACACCAATTATACCAAATATTTAAAAATAAATCTTTTTTTTGTTGTTGAGTGAAATCAATGAGATCAATAAGAACAGTATTGCAGTTTTATGATAAAAAAAAAAAGCTCTGTATTTTTTTTAATTGTGGGAGGCAAAATATATATTGCAGCGTAATACAATGATGATTGATAGAGATGGACAAATAAATGTTCCACAAAAACCTGATGTATCATATTCAATACTCTCATTTTATCATGATTTTTCTTAAACAACAAAAAATGTTTCAGTTTCAGTCCAGTAAGTGTTCATTCTGAAATATTAAATATATATATAATTTAATTTACTTACTAAAATTGGCACAAACATCCACACACACACACACACACACACACACACACCATGACCTGAAAGTGGACGTTTTTAGAATTACACTTTTAACAAAAAAATTAGAAACCATCAGTTGACAGAACGCTTATGATCATGTTGATAATTTAGATGCCTTACAAATTTACATGTCAAATATTATAGATAGTTAATTATAGAGTAAATATTTATGGGGTTAAAAACAACTATAGCAAAGCAATAACTATAAACTTCTTAAACTGTCTGTTTCCATGTGAAAACAAATCTTGTGCTATTCTCTACTTCTTTATTATAAATAGATGACAATTTTGATGAAGAAGAGACAACAGAAAAGGAAGTGTTCAGGTGAGTGTGCCCAAGAAAATATCTTCAGCTGTTGATGAGTTTCCAATGAGAAAGTTGATGGAGTAGAACTTGGAAAAGAGTTTTTAATGTTTTAGCATCTTTCTTTGTTTTTTTTATCTTAGTCCTTATGAATAGATGTTTATCCAAACTTTTGTAGACTACACAGTTCACAACTGCATGGAAAAGGCAGAAATATAGAGTAAAAACTGGTGCAAAGACCTTTGTATTAATTATTGCAGTATTTTGTTGACATCTTATATAGCTTTAATCCGGCAGTTGATTTATTAATCTTCTCCAAAATGTCTGTTTGCCTTTTTTTTAAGCATTATGAATCAGCTCTTCCTCATATTTGATTTCATTTGCATTTACAAATGTGCTCCATCAGCATTTACTCTAATACATATCCCTAACACAAACACACGCACATTAACATTTAAACTCTCTGCCGTTTTGGGATTTTCTGCTCCTGGCAATGTCAGTAACTTTCAGGTCACTTTAGGCCTGGCCTCTTTTGCATTTGAAATGAGAGTTTACAAGACCTAATGGTGTGCCGACTCAGAACAAGAGAGACTGACACATTTATTTCCTTTTAGGGCAAGTAGCATTGTACAAATGAAGCGTGTACATTTAATGCCCATTTCACCGCTTAGTAATGACCATGCATGCACATTAGCGTTATGTGACGCGTCTATGCCGATAGACCTCTTTACAAAAATGCTCCGAAAGCGGATCAAGCCACGCATGTCTGATGAAACTCTTCGGACGCTTGTTAAATTCAGCATTGGATGTGCACAGTATAAGCTCCTTTTATGTGCTCACTGGAGTAGGAATGAGAAGGAATATTAACCATTGTTTTATTCCTCTGCTTCCCAGCATTGCGTAGAGACGTGTTAGCTGTTTCTTGGAGTTGACGCAGCGTTTTTTATCGGTTGGATTGCTTCACCTTCATTAGAGTTGGGGCAAAACTCAAACCCAAGCGAGAATTTTCCCTCACGTTGCATTGGCCTTAAATAAGCCTGATGAGGCCGCAGTGATACAGCCTTTTTATTGTTCTGTAGCATCAATTAGTGCATGTGATTAAATCAGACAGACAGTTGAAGCTGACAGGAAGTCTGTGCATCCAAAGGAAAATGAAGTTTCTTCTGCAGAGCACACACCTGATCTCAGCTGACACTTAAATTAAGAGTGTGTTTAACGTTTAGTATTTTTAGAAAGTATTTTAATACACTTAATAGATAGAAATTATACTTTTAATATATATATATAT
>NW_015641608.1:1144217-1156435 GCF_001515625.1 Sinocyclocheilus rhinocerous | reverse complement strand
TATATATATATATATTTAATATCAAAATTCATTTAAAGGTTTTTTTTAGTCGTATAGTCGTAGTATTCTGTAGTAACTGATCTGATGAAATATGGCACTAAAAATGTTTAAATTAATTAAAATTTCAAATAAAAAATAATTAAAATAATTAAAAATGTATTATTTTGCTTAAAACCACTTTTTATGTATACATCTCATTCCTGAACTGTCATTTAGTTAAATCCATTCCATATCTTTCCCTAGTTTGAAGAATCTTATTTTTGTGATCATTCAATACATGCACTATTGTATAATCTAATTGGATAAACATATATCTCACTTCTGCAGTGCTCTGATTGGTGATGTGGATGGCATGAATGGACTCAATTACCAGGTGCTCGTTTTAGGAAAACATATTTTAAACTTATTTATATCAGTTAGCCATGATAATGTAGTGCATATTCATTTAACAAACAATTGTTTCTTGTTTTTCCCCCTCAAAGGACAGTGAATCAGACAGTGATGATGATGTCTGTGTGACCATCGGTGACATTAAAACAGGCGGATCTCAGGGCTCGTGAGTAATTCAGTCAGAAGTTTGGACAATTTTAGTTATATATGTCATTGTGTCAAGTCTTCTCATGTCATACAGAGATACTGATGACATTTTAAAGTATTCTGGGTCTAATAAATTGTTATAATGATTCTTAACGATCTGTTTGTGGTTTGCTCTGTAGGTCATTTGGTTCCAGTTCCATCAGTCTGAACATAAAGACCTCTGTATCAGGAATAAAGATGTTCAGTTCATTGAATTACAAAATATTTTTAAATATTAGCTCATTTTAATTACCATGTGCCTGGAAATTCTTTGTGCATTCCCGTCACTGCATTATTTATTAGGGCCCAGGCACCGGTGGTGCGAGGACCCTATTGGAATTGCTCCGTTTCTTCTTCTTCTCCAAAATGAATCGCATTTTTGAGGGCCTAAATATGCTTGAAAACTCATGAAACTTTGCACACGTGCCAGAAGTGGTGAAAATTTACATCTGATATGGGTTTCAGAAGTGGGTGTGGCAAAATGGCTCAATAGCGCCACCTATAAAATTTCAATGAAGTGCCCCTCGAGCTATGTTTCACATACATGTACGAAATTCGGTAGACATATTTAACACACCAATACCTACAAAAAAGTCTCCCGGTACGAACAGGAAGTCTGTTATTTTACATTTTCTCTGCAAGTTTTGTGCCGTTTTTGCCATTTCCAGGCGTTGTATTTAAACGAACTCCTCCTAGAGATGTAAACAGATCAACACCATATTTGGTCAGTGTAATCTAAAGCCCTTTGTGACGTTAAATTGCAAATATTCTGAGTTTTCATTGAAGGATGTGTCCGTGGCGGCCTGACAAAATTCAATGTTTCACCATGAAATAGGAAGTTGTTATAATTCAGGCAGACAATGTCCAATCTGCCCCAAACTGCAGAAGTATAACTGCAGAAGTTATAGTCATAGCGCCACCTGCTGGCAACAGGAAGTGGCATATTTTATGCTCTAACAAACTCCTCCTAGAAATTTAATGACATCAACATTATATTTGGTCAGTCTATTCTAAAGACCTTTGCGATGTTAAATTGCGAAGATCTTGAGTTTTCGTTAAAGGGTGTGTCCTTTGTAGCCTGACAAAATTCAATGTTTCGCCATGGGAATAGAAGTTTTTGTAACTCAGCCATACAATGTCTGATCTGTCCCAAACTTCACATGTTCGATAAGAGTCCTGGCCTGAACACATCTAAAGGCCAATATTCTGTTATAATAATAGCGCTACCTGCTGGCAACAGGAAATGACTTGTTTTACACTAACTCAAACAAACCATGTTCAATGTGCACCAAACTTCATAAGTTTTGATCAAAGTCCTGGCTTGAAGACATCTACATGTCAATATTCAGTTATAGTCATAGCGCCACCAGCTGGCAGCAGGAAGTTTGACACACATAAATTACTTTGACAAATTCCTCGTATATTTACCACTTTAAATGCATATTGCTCACGTTCACTTTTCCTAAAGCCACTGGGTGGTGGTGAGCCCGGGTGCGAGGGCCCTTTCAACGCTGCTTGCAGCTTTAATTTATAATTAAAATGATGACCCCCAAAAAGTAATATCATTTTGACCTTTTCTACAGTGTGGTGGCCAAAATAATTTTGCAAATATTGTAATATTTTCATGCTGAACTCCTCCACCATTACCAAAGTTAAGTTATCAAAAAAGTTAATAATTCAATAATTCATACAAAAAATAAATTATTGATAACACCTCCTAATCACGCCTCCTGTTAGATTGCACATAAACACCATAAGTGTCATTCCACATTTAAAATTAATTACAATTATTATTAAACTTATAGACATTTCAATTCAAAATCTTTAAATATTTCCAGAATATTTATAATCAAATACATATTCTATATTTTATGTTTCTTAAATTACCACCATGCATTCCTGAAGAAAGCTTCAATTTTAGCCTGACTGAACTGTGCTGCTGAGAATCCCTTTAGGACGTTTCTCTGGGTTTGGTTTAATCTGTGTGTGGGAATCCAGCCTCTAAAGTCTTATCTTCTGTGAGTCAGGCTCCAAGTCCAGAGGGCTGGATCTGGATGCTGAAGGCAATGTCCTGCAGGTGGATGTGGAGTCCTTTGAGGAGAAGCCATGGAGGAAGCCAGGTGCAGCTGATTGCGTTAAGATGTGTGAAGTGTGTGTGTGTGTGTTAGTCTACCTCAGATTCAAATGTACCTTTTTCTCTAGTACACACTCTAACAGCATGTGTTGTGTATAAACGCAGGTGCGGATCTGTCTGACTACTTTAACTATGGTTTTAATGAGGACACCTGGAAGGCATACTGTGACTAACAGAGACGACTACGCATGAGCCTAGAGATCCTGAGCCTGGGGTCATCAAGCAAAATAATGGTACATTTAGCATAACTAAAATATGCCCTTACTTCTATCATGATGGTTCATAGTAAGATGTTGATAATGAGCTGTGACAGGGCATTTACTGTGGTTTCAGATTTGCTAGCTCTGTTCCAAAGCCCAGTGAGTTACCTAGCTGCCTACATAGACAAGCTTCCTAACTTTCACGAAGCCTCATAACCATTGCAACAATTAACCATAGTTTTATTATAGTAAAAGTGTAGTAACCATGGTTTTTCAGCATATTAATTACCATTTGTATAACCACAATTCTACTACAAATCCCATGGTTAAACTGTGGTTAGATTAGCCAAATTAATTTGCATGCTGTTATTTTTTTTCTTGGTTTTATTTGTAGTAAAACCACGGTTCAATTTTGTAAGGGAAGTGACTGATTTGGAACTCTCATTACATATTCTATTGTAATTGTACATTACTATCATATTTGATCATGGAACTTAGCTAGTTTTATTGTATAAAAAAAGTAATTAATTTCAACAAATTTATCATCAATACAGACACTGCATCCAATGTTTCATGTTTTCTTACTGATGCCCTCAACCCAGAAACTTAGGGCTCGAAGAAAATATGAGTTTACCACTCATAATTACAACTTTGTAGTGGTGTTCATGTGCACTCAAGTCGTAAATATATTGTTTTCGACATGACTTGAATGCATCATGAACAATTTGCAATTGTTTCAGGCAGTTTGACATTAGCATGTTGCTAAGCTAATGGCACAATAATCATTTACAATCAATTAATTATAAACAATAATCAATTACAAACATAAAAAATATATAGCATTCACAAATATTGGGCAAAATGAAATTTTATTTATTTAAAATGTTCTTTTATTATAATTTTCTTTTCTTTTCTTTTCTTTTATGAGCATTTCTTTTGCCTCGTCTGCCAGATTTTTGCCACTGAGCTCAGTGCAGTGCATTCTGGAACTGCCTTCGCCACATGTGAAACTGTGCCTTAGAATTAGGCTAAAACAATATATCCTAGGAGGAGACAACTTACTGGATTCTTACCTTTTGGAACAACTTTTACTTTGGAAGTGCCTATGGCGACGTAAAATGCTGCTTCTATAGGCAGCTCATGAGGTTTTGGAAACACCTGTGTATGTAGAATGAGTGTGTATACATATAAATGTGTTCTTTCTCACTCTCTCTCTCTCCAGGTTCATCAGAATTCTAGTAGTGATCTGTCAGAACACTCATCCAGGTACATCAATCCTTTATCAAACACATCAGTATGAACCAGTGAAACCAACCAACCCATTCACACACATTACACACATTTTACTTCTTGGAACAACATAAGGGAGAATATATGGTAACAGAATTTTAGTTTTTTGGTAAACTGTCCCTTTAGTTAGCCAACATTTTAATTTAAAGGGTCTTTGGCTTGAGTCCTAAAACCATTTAAAAGCAATTTCAGAGTCTTTTAAAGTGTTTTCCTAGTAGAGTGAATGCGACCATCTTCCTTCCAAATTCAGTCCATGTACTGATGCATATTATAATCAGCCTACTGTAAGCAGTCATTTAAATTGATTAAATTGATCTTAAAGGTGTACCATTGAAGCATCTTATGTGTTCAGAGAAGGCCAGTCAGCCTTTGCATACAATGTGCAGCAAGTTTAAAAAAAACTGTATCAAGAATTTTTAATGACGAGTCAGTAGAATGACTATACTGTGTCATTTCTGTTGCTGTTTTCTGTATTTTTGTTCTTAAATCATCTTGTGCAGTCGAATTGTTTGGCGTAAGGGCAGTGTAGCACTCTTAATGGCCGCTTATTTACTGTGCGTGCCAGCCATGTTCCCATTAACAACATCATTACGTGATAATGGCTTTCTGCTGTTGTCCCAAATGCTCCCTACTCATATTATCATCCCTGTTTACACCGGTTAAAAAAAAAATTCTCATTTTTTCCACTTGATTTCTATCAGCTCTTGTTTTTTGTTCTCCCCTGAAGAAAACATCCTGACTGTTGAAACCTCCTAATATTTCACTATTACTTTTCTATGAGACCCAACACAAATACACACACACCATGGTTCAGTCCTGGTGGTCCAGACTGCCTTTGGTCCTGGGTAGGAGTTAGCGGGGGTGATTTTTAATCAGCCATTCCTTGAACTTCTTCTCGATCAGTTGAAGGTTATGCCTCGCTCAGGGGGATGTGTATGAACCAGAGCATTCAAGGGTAAAGCAACAGTCCGGCTTTCATTATTACACATACACGCACAGACAGGATGCAGGAGTCAGTCACAGTATACCCGTTTAAACACAGAGCATGATGTGGCATTTTCTGAATCAAACGGGCCTTAACAAAGATTGTCATTCGATCTTGTTCAGCCCCATTAAAATGCAATGTTTTTGCACAAAAAAAACACATGAGTTCATGTGCATATTCAGGTACAGCTTGACTGTATGCTCCATGAATGGGAGTTAAAGTCAGCATGACTGAATGCTTATTATTGATCTTATTGTGAACGAAACAACAATCTATGTTTATGTTTTATTCTTTAAAACAGTTTAGAAATCTAATTTAATCTAGAAATTTAGTTTAATTGTTCATACAGTGATTGTTTACAATATTGTATTGGACCCTACTAATTGAAACATTCTAAAAAAAAAGTCTGTAGTAGAATTTTTATTTATTTATTTTTTTAAGTGTAAAACATTTTTAATGAGGGAAAATTACTGAATGCACCTTTAAAGGGATAGTACACCAAAAAATTCATCATTTACTTACCCTCATGTCTTTCCAAACCGGTACAGGCTTTTTTCTTCTGTGGAACATAAAAGAAGATATTTTACTAATTGTCTGTGTTTTTTTTCAGTCCATGCAATTGCAGTCAATGGTACGCAAAACTGTTTGATTACCAGCATTCTGAAAATATCTTCTTTTGTGTGTGTAAATGATGACAGCGTTTTTATTTTTAGGTGAACTATCATTTTAAATGAAGAAATGTGTCTAAAATGTTTACTGCATGACGTACATTGCTAAGATTAAAAATACAGAGAACATGCGATGAGAGCAGACTGCAGAGCCATGGCTGGGGTGTGAATTTTTTTATGTGTCCCTTTTTTATAAAATCATGAGTGGGTAGCACTTAAATCCACTGTCGTGTCTGCTGAAACACCAGAAGTGTGTCAATTTCAGGATTTTACATTTGAATGTGTATTTTTCCCCCCATAGTTGACTCTGTCCCAAACTTCACCAGCAAGACAGAAACAATAAGAGAGACTTCTGCAGACAAGCTGTCCGTGTTACTTAGACTCTTGAATGCTTACTTTTCTTGCAGCATGCATAATGTTTAATGCAGTATTAATGCGCTCTGTTCTGTCTGATTAATTTTTAGTGACTGAAATAGGTTATTGCCTAGTTCATTTGTGCATTACTGAGAGTATTTGTAGCCTTGTTTCAGGGGACTTGAAGATTTATGAATGGTGACGACTACCACACATTCGCGCAAGTGTGTAACTGCTGTGTGTACATGAGCTAAAAATATTGTCGAGCACATCAGAGGAGATTTCCCAGATCAGCAGGAAAATAGCATTGACTGAGATTGTGTGCGATTGTGTGTGTGCCAAGTGTCCTATAGTGCGAAAAAGAACCAGGATCTTTTGTGTTCAGCTTGCAGTGTGCAGCGCACATTTCATCCTCCTCACTCACACATATGGACTCAACATAATGATCCGACTTTGATTTATGCATGTGGGTGTGAATGCAGGAAGTCGAGTGGTTCGATCAATGTTGTCGGAGGACAAGCAGGGACCATCAGTCGAGTGGAAGGCAGAAGACGTCACAGCGCTGATGAAAATAACATCCAGGTGTGTTTTTGCGTGCTTGATGGACACAAAGAGTGAATCACTATAAATAGTAGAGTACCGATCTCATATATCTGTGTGATTTCAGGTCGTGTCAGAGCAGTCCTCGGACACAGAGCTATCTTCCCCAAAGCTGTTGCCCTTCTTTCCTCCCAATATCCCACCTCCACCTTTCCCTCCTCCCTCCATCGGCACCACACCACCCCTCATACCACCACCACCCGGTATGTGTTGTACACTCATGCACACTCACTTGTGTCAGCAGAAAAGGGACGGGTCTGTGCTGTGTGTAGTGACGTAGTAACATGTGAATGTTCCGACATTGCAGGTTTTTCTTCAGCTTGTCCTTGAGCAAAATTTTCACTTCTAATAGTTGTGTAGTGCAGCATATTAACCAGCTTATTACATGTAAATCAGATTATTCTCATAACCAGCGGGTCGATCCTCATAATACTATTAAATTAAAGATTTTTATGTTGTGTTTCTGAATATATTTGCTTAATAAATTATAGTAGAATAGATTTCTGTTCAAAATTTCTGTTTGGCATTAGTTAAAAAAAAAGAAAGAAAGAAAGAAAATTAATACTTTTATTCAGCAAGGGTGCATTAAATTGATCAAAATTGACAGTAAAGACATTTATAATGCTACAAAATATTTATATTTTTAAAAATGCAAATTTTTTTTTACATTGATAAGAAATATTTTTTATGCATCAAATCAGCATGATCTGAAGGATCATGTGACACTGAAGACTGGGATAATGGCTGCTGAAAATTCAGCTTTGTCATCACAGGAATAAATTGCATTTTAAAATATACTAAAATAGAAAACAGTTGTTTTAATTTTAGTGCTGTCAAATGATTAATCGCATCCAAAATAAAAGTTATTGTTTACAGAATATATGTGTGTGTGTACTGTGTATATTTATTATGTATATGTAAAGACACACACATACAGTATATATTTAGAAAATATTTACATGTATGTACATCTATATATTTATATTAATATAATTTATATTATATATAAATATATTTAACATATAAACATAACATATTTTTCTTATATACAGTATGCATGTGTGTATATTTATGTATACATAATAAATATACACAGTACACACACATATATTCTGTAAACAAAAACTTTTATTTTGTATGTGATTAATCGCGATTAATCATTTGACAGCACTATTTAATTTGTAATAATATGTAATGAAATATTACTGTTTTTACTGTGTTTTTAATCAAATAAATGCAGCCTTGATTAGCATAAGAGACTTATTTTGATCCATGTGACTGGACCTTTTTTGACCAGACCAGCACAGGGGAGGTCAAAGGTCATGTTGATATGTTTTAATTGCACTGCATTGTACATATGGTCATCCGTAGGGAATCTGTGGTTGCCATGACAACATTTATCCAGGATGTGATTGATTCATACCCATGTTGAGCTACCTGCTGTCTTCTGAGATCCTAAATATCCTAAACACATGTCTTATTGGTCTACTTAAAACGTAAACATTATTTTTTGCCTGGTATGGTATAGCAAACGGAACTGAATCTGCCTCTATTTCCCCATGAAGTAGTTTGTTGATGTGTTTTCTGTGTTAAAATATTGCACTCTAGGGCTGTGATTCAAAACGCAGTGAAATGCTCCATGATGCCCCAAAATGCTGTGTGTGCTTCAGGTTCAAGGTTAGAGTTCAGGTGCTAAACCAGATGAGCTGCAGCAGCTGTGCGTGTTTCATTTGACAGTGACTAAATATTGAGCTGCATGCATGTGTCTCTGTAGGAGTCTGACAACATATGCGCTTGAGCTGGTGCGTCTGTATCCAGGTGTCTGTAATTCTCTCCAGGTTTACCTCTGCAGCGCAGGCCTGCTGGCTGTCAGTTTGCCTAACTTCCTGCTCAGATGCTGCTCCTCCACACTTTCGACAGGAAGTCTATAGTTGAGCTCTCTTAACTCTACTCCTCTTCTGCTTCAAAGCCCCATCAGAAATCGCTTTCTACCAAATCCTGCCACCCCTCCTCCGGCCCTCTCAGACCTCTCACTGACTGATTCACCCATCATCCTGTTTTTCAGGACCCACTCATCCTTTTTAATACAGTCAAAATATCAAACTTCCTGGTCAGGCCCAGCCTTTGAAGTTCAGCTTTTAATCCAAAACGGGCTATTTTCGTTTTATCGTAGAAGCCCACCTCCCCATCTTTAAGTTATAGGCTTCTCTTTTTGACTCGCTCCCCCTGCGGATATCGCTGTCCCGTTACGGCCACGCTGTTCCTTTTGTGTTGTTAATGTGCTGCGTGTGGCTAAAAATAGCTCAGGGCGGGAAGAAAGAAAAAGTGCCATGCCAGCAGAATCGTGGCACTGGAAATGTGCTGAATGACCCAGCTGTGCTGAAAGGGAGGGAAGGGGGGGGAGGAGAGGAATGTCTTGATTAAATGGGGTTGTGGGGGAGTGAGAGCTTTTTTCATTCAAATCATAATTTTAATGACAGATTTGTTAGTAGATGATTTGTATTTTACATTTTTGTACTGATAGTCTAAATATTTTTGTGCAAAAAGAGTCCAGTGATCCATTTTGATTATTTTAGAGGACATTAATGGTTGTAAACATTCATAAAGTACCTTTACACAATATATATTTTCAATAAAGGTCCAGCTACCCAAAATATAAAAACTTCTAACCTTAGTTAAAAGAAAATCAAGAAATATGAAAAACAAGAAAAAAAAAAAAAAGAGACACAAATGCTAACTTGTGAAGTACTTCCTGATACTGTATGTCATCTCCGTCACACTAAAATGTATAGAAATTAAACTTATTCATTCATTCATTCATTGTGAATTAATATTGAAACACTATACAGCAATGTTCTATTTATTAACATTATTGGTAATGCAATAGCATAACATGAACTAAGAATGCACAATACTTTTACAGTGTTTCTTAAACTAGATTTATGCACTTTAGATTGTATGGTGTCTGTATTTTGAATGAACATGATATTTAAGATTTTTTTTTCTGTGTTTTGGAAAGAAGTCTATTATGCTCACCAAGGCTGCATTTGACCAAAACACTAATATTGTGAAATTTGAAATAACTTTTCCATGTTAATATATTTTAAAATGTAATTAATTAATGTAATTTATTTATTTCTGTGATGGCAAAGCTGAATTTTCAGCAGTCATTACTCCAGTCTTCAGTGTCACATGATCCTTCAGAAATTCTAATATGCTGATATTCTGATTAAGAATTTTTTATATGATCAATTCTTTGTTGAATAGAAATAAAAAACATATTTGAAACAAACTTGCTCAAAATACACATTGACAAATTTATATGGCATAGAAACAGTGTTTGGAGCATCTGTTAATATGCACTAGAAGCAGATCTGTGATCTTACTGAACTATTTTAGAGCTTGCAACAGATCTCTGACATAAATTAGCATAGCATCCACAGGCAGACTGAAAAAAAGAGCAGTTTAGGGCATAGTTCACAAAGCACATACTTTCTTAGAGGACTCTGAAGTTTCAAGGACAACACAGATGATTTGTGAGGCTCTGTGTGAGTGGATGCATCCGTTGGAGGGGACGCTGCATTTCTGCCTCGTTCTATGTTAGTCATAGCTGCGTGACTTCTGTGTTCCTCAAATTACTGTTTTTCTTTAGCCTTTTTTTTAGTCATTTTTGTTGTTGTTGAAAACTGTCTTTTGGAGCTGGCTCCCATCAGGGGTCCATGGAAAAACAAAAGGGGGATGGTGCCCAGATGTGCATGAATGTTTGTGAGTCTGTGGCTGAGTGTGATCAAAGCAGATAAGTGTGCCTCAGCCATGTGATGGAGAATGTGTTTTTTTGGGGTGCTGCGAAGGCCCATTTGTTTCACACACGCATTTAAGGGAGGGCGTCATGGTTAGCGGGGCAGTAAAAGTTGCAGGCCACTGCGTTTGTTGAATTATGTCTTGATGTGTCATAAACAGTGTTGAGTCATTTGAATTCAGGACATCTGGACATACGCACACAGACACAAACATGCATTTTCTATGATAAATGAAATCATATAAAGCCATTTGAAAACAACTGTACTGCATATACACTTATTTTAATATTTCTCCTTTTTCATGCTTACAGTTTTGATTTCACCATATCATTATTCACATAATATCTGTTTATGCCTGCATTTTCAGGTTTCCCATTACCTCCCAGTGCCCCTCCTCCTATGATACCACCATTAGATAGGTAAGTGTTCATGTGTTTTTTTTTTTTCTTACTGATTGATTGTTAAGAATTATAGCAGGGTTTGTGTATGATATATGGATCATGTGTGTATATGTGTCCAGGTTGGTGTTGTATAGAAACTGGAGAGAGAGACAGAGGAGATGTAGCAGACAGAGAAAGCAAGAACATAGCAAGTCACTATACAGGCAAAAGAAGGAGAAAAAGAAAGACAAAGAAAGAAAGGGAGAGAGAAGGAGGTAGAGATTGTGAAAGAAACTTAATGTTACGTTGTTGTAGAATACCTGTGTCTCAGAACACCTGAATATCAGTTGATATTCAAATAAAGCCAATGATTGAGTGTCCATCCATACACTTTAAGCAAATTTTGAGATATAGCATAAAAATGTATAAAAACACCAAGATAAGAAAAAAAAATCAAAAATGCCTATAAGCTAATATTATATATTTATGTATTTTTTTAGTGCTGTCAATGTTAACGCGTTAATGCATGCGATTAATTTTACAATCCTTAATGCGTTAAAATAATTTAACGCAAAATTACTGAAGCACAATTTCTATTCTAACCCTTTAACCCAATTTTGCTTCTCTGCTTGCGATCAGATCATTTTAAAGTCCCCATGAAATCAGAATTAAAGTTTTTTTTGGGTGTTAGTATCAATATGTTAGTCTTAAGGTTATCTATAAGGCAGTGTGCTCCAAAACAGTGACAAAATTCGCATTTATAAGATATAAGCATTCAAAGCTTGCAGTTCGTCACTTCCGCCAAAACGGCTCAACGATTTTTTTGACGTCACATCGTACTTCATCTTCTCATCAAATCTTCTGACCAATCAAATGCTCTCTAGAATCCGAAGCGCCCGCCCTATAAATAGATGCTGAAGCGGCTGAGATCGGTCACTTGTTCACAGTGTATTATTTCCTGTACAGTGAATGGTTCGAAGTGCACAATGTAGGTGATAGGGAGCGATTCAGACAGTGTAAATATGCTTTCAATTGGTGAAAATTAGGTCTGGTTTCACGTTGTTTCACGCAAACCGCGGCAGCGCGCACAGTCTGATCCGGACTTTGGCTCCTGTCCAGAGACGTGATCGCACGGAGCGGATCATATGCGCAAGTTGGCATATATTAAAAACTTTTACTACAACAACAGCCTCAGCATGATTATGACCACTATTTTGTTTTACTAAGAGTT
>NW_015641608.1:1141352-1143746 GCF_001515625.1 Sinocyclocheilus rhinocerous | reverse complement strand
TACAGTAAGCACGTGTGAGTCCGTTATAATAATGCGTGTATGAGTGCTCTTGACGCACTGATCGCACATTGTATTTATGCACAGGCACAGACATTTCCGTACATTCACATTGTTTCCACACACATTCACGATAATGGTTTGATTTGTCATGTTTATGTTGCTGTGTTTAGTTATTCTGAATGGATCCGTGTACTGTAGTAGATATGCAGTCAGCAGGCGGTTGGTTTAGGGTTTTTTTGGCATCTCCATGTGGTCCTGTTCGGTATCCCAACTTGACTTCTCTAAAATGTAAAAAACTCTTTGCTGTTGCACTGTACACATACTATAAAATTCTATTTTTTTTTCTTTCATATGTGCTTATGTGGGTTCCTTATATCATTTGGTTCGTTGGTGTCCTTTTGGAGTTTCGAAGTGTCCTTTTTTGGAAAGACATCTAAATTTATCTTGAAAAAATCTTGCATAAAATACAGATTTTTGAGAATCACCCTTCAATCTTTTGGTTTACTTTGCTGGATATAGCAATTGATGACAAAATAAACATTTTAAACAAGATAAATGGTCTATATGCTTAATTTTAAAATGTGTGTGATTAAGCGATTAATCACAGAAAAAGGGTGTGATTAATTAGATAAAAAATTTTAATCGATTGACAGCCCTAATTTTTTTATTTGAGGTGAATAAATATTTTAACAGAAATACTGTGAAATTACAGTTACTATTATTACAATTTAAATATATATATATTTAAATGTAACTTATTTCTGTGTTGGCAAAGCTGAATTTTCAGCAGCCTTTATTTGAGTCTTCAGTGTCACATGATCCTTCAGAATTCATTATACTATGCTGATTTGGTGTTCAAGTTTCTTATTATCAATGTTGAAAACAGTTGCACTGCTTAATATTTTTGTGGAAATCATGATGATTTTCCCAGTATTCTTTCAATAGAAAGTTCAAAAGAGCGGCATTTATTTGAAATGTTCTCAAACACTGTAAATGTTGTGACTCTCACTTTTAATCGGTTTAATGTGTCCATACACTCTAAAAACGGCTGGGGTAAAAACAACCCAATTTGGGTTATTTTGGCAACCCAGCGCTGAGTCAAAAAGGGACGAACCCAGCGCTGGGTTGTTTTAACCCAACAAGTTGGGTTATTATGTTTGACCCAGCTTTTTTATGGTTTAAAATTACTACACTGCTAGGCTAAAATGAACCCAAATTGAGCTAGACATTAAACCTACAAATCTTGTTCATTTTAAAATCACTTTTACACACACAGAATGACTATCAAAAGGTATACATTTATTTAAAACAAGAGAAAACAGTCAAAAGTAACATGCATGTAAGAAGAAATGCAGAAAAGTATGGCATTAACAGCTAGAGTTTATAAATGAAGCATTGAACATTTGTTGAATATAACTTTTAAGATAAATTCGACTTTTTTGGTAAATTTTATATATTGTATAAAAATATTACACAAAAACACTATTATACAATAGTTGTACAATTAGTTAATAGTTAAGTTCTTTACAAACTATTCTGGCATGACAGTAAATAAACCACAACATTAACACTGATATTATAACATTGATCAGAAACATATATGTGTGAAAGAATGTGAGCATGTGTATGAATGAGTGTAAACTCCATTTCTACTAAACAACAACACAGAACAAGCATTTAACATTTTTTTTACAAATTATACACACAGTTTGTTTCATAGTCCATGAATACAGATCAGGCATTGCTGCCAATTTTCATGATCTCTTTAGCATAATTGATGTAGTCATGAAGAAGCCCCATCAGCACAGCAAAGGCATGTGACATCTTTTACATCATGCAGGGCAGCCTCCTTTAAAACCACTGTTGCATCAGTTTGGGGGAAAGGACATTCTCCTCTTTGACCAGCATTCATTCCAAAGTTGGTTTGAGTTCTGCAATGAAAAACACAGACATCAATGGTTTACATAAAATATGAACACGTAATCATACTGTTGTTGCATCAAAATGTGAGGTAAACAGGCAGGAGACAATGGAAACGTTTGTTTTCTAAAAATAACTCGCATCAATCTCAAAAGAATGATGCTCTCCTATGCCTCTGGCTTTCAACATCTACAAAAACAAACATTATTTTACTCTTAGTAAAAAAAAATTATAACATGATGGAATTATGAACTTTACTTGCCTTAACCGTTTTTCCCTCTCTTTTGAAGAAGCTGAGACAATCGCCTTCTCACACAAGCAGGGTTCCGGCGCGGACACAATGAAGACACAAAGCTCAACATGTCTGAAATATAACATGCAAAACATTACTTTTAACAATTATCACTTCATCAGCCTCAAAATAATTAGGCTAGTCTTTATTACATAACGCCGTTTCCTTTAGGAAACTACATT
>NW_015641608.1:1130305-1141193 GCF_001515625.1 Sinocyclocheilus rhinocerous | reverse complement strand
CCAAATACACAAAATAATGTTCTTTTTAGCAGCATCATATGACCCCTTTAAACCTACCTCTTCCATTCAGTAAAAGAGGCCGTTAAGACTATTTCTGAGGCGAAATCTGCGTCCGCGTATTTTTCAATATAAGCTCTTTTCAGAATATTTCCGCCTTCCATGAAATCTCAAGATACTACCAGACTCAAACAATGAATGATGACTTTACATTTTTAATCTTTACTTACCATAAACCGCCTTTCACTCGCACTAGCTTCCCTCTGAAGACGCTGAGAAAATGGCGACTTCTCGCACTGGTGTCGTCAAGATACGTCCGATGTTAACGTGAAGTGCGTGCTCTCTTTCACGTCCGCGTTCCCAACCCAGCACCACTGGGTTATTGATCAAGACCAATTTTCAACCCAAAATTGGGTTAAAACAACCCAACGTCCTTACCCAGCGGTCTCAACCCAGCGTTTTTTAGAGTGTACTGAAAGTGCTATTTTCTTTCCAAAAAAACACACTTTTGAACAGCAGTGCATATTTTGCAACTTGAATGGAAACATATAGTCATTTTTATAACCTCTATTACCATCTTCAGAAAGCAAGCAATAGGCCAAAAAAAGACATTTTAGTTTAAATAGCATAACGTTTAAATGGGACACGTATTTGCTACATTACCTAATTAGCATAATTAATGAATTGTGTGCTAAAACAACCCAAACAGCACATGCAAAATAAATTATACTACCAGTGGGCACAACATTTTCTTATAGCAGACTGCTTTGTGATAAATTGTCACTACCAAAAGGAAACATCACATAAATCTGAAGAAAAAAAGATGCCCATGAGATTGAAACAAGAAAGTTATGTAACTTTAAAAGTTATGGGACTCAAACATTCAGTGTCCCTCATGACAGAGATGATTGACTCTTCCTAAAGCTGTGATTGGCAGCCTTCATGGAGTTTATGGGACAGTAAAACTAGGCTGCAGCTACAAAAGCTGTATCGCTCTGT
This sequence comes from Sinocyclocheilus rhinocerous, assembly GCF_001515625.1. Classification (NCBI taxonomy): domain Eukaryota; kingdom Metazoa; phylum Chordata; class Actinopteri; order Cypriniformes; family Cyprinidae; genus Sinocyclocheilus; species Sinocyclocheilus rhinocerous. Next base: position 1,140,197 of record NW_015641608.1, on the reverse strand, counting down.
CAGAGTCGTTACTTCTGTCTCTATTCCTGCCTGCAGTATGTAGGGCAGCTCATCAAAGTTTCACCCCAGACTTAGAAGAAGAGAAATCAAGACAAAAGCACTAAACTCCCATCTGCTTCAGTTAATCCACTGTGACTGTATTTCTTCTATACACACAGAATTACTTATTCAGTTTGATCCAGCTCTTTTAGCTCATCCCTGTGCTTGGAAGCTATCAAACGTGTGTTTAAGGTGGTTAAGTGTGTGTGTGTCTTTGTACATGTACTTATTTGCTTCTCAGCTCTCTGACGCTATAACTTATCTTCTTAGGTCTAAAATACGGTTAAAAAGCATCCCCGACCCAGTCAAATGCCAAATAAGGCAGAGAGAGACACAGACAGGGTGGCCATGTTTGTGCCTCCAGCCTCCTGTTTACAGGCACCCAGAACTCCCCATCCATCTATGCCTCATACGCCTCCTCCCTTTCTCCCCAAGACAAACAGCCAAGTCTTGGCCTGTCTATCTCCCCCTAACTTTATTTCTAGATTCACTCCCCCTCACAGTTTGACAGGCATCATCATCTGCAGAACATTTGTGTGGTTCAGTGCCAATTGTTTTATTGTGTGTGTGTGTGTGTGTGTGCAGTATATAGTAAATAAAATATAGTAAATAAAAGGGTCCTTTCCTTATACAAAGCCATGAGGAACACCCCTGAAATGCTCTCTGGGAGATCATTTTAAAATTATTATTAATTTTATATATTTATAATGTATTATTTATTTAAAATAAATAATATTTATTTTATTTTAAATGTATAAATACACACAGGCACACAATACTATATATTCCTAATTTTATATGTATTTATATTTAAAGACACATTTTTGGAATAATATATTGCATTATATATTATGTTGTACATGATATTGAGGCTAAGCATTTAAAGTCCTATCTTTCTCTCTGTTGGCATTATTTTGTTATATTTTCATCCTCTTTATCTCTGCTTCTCTGTGCTATTTTGATACTTTTTTTCACCATCTTCTGACCCAGCTCCCTCAATTTTTTTCCATTTCCTCGTCCTTAAGTTTGCTTTTTTCCTTCTTTTTTCTGTTGTTTAAAGAATGGTTCTTCTCACCTCTCAGTCTCTCTGCCAAGTCCAAACATCCTTGAAGGATTTTCCGTTCATCAAAACCCTGCCAACCAAGGACTGTATAATTCATGAATCACTTCCTCTCATACCATCACGCCAAAAAACTAACTATTCTTCTTTTTCTCTCTCTTTTTCTGTCCTCTCTGTCACGTGCATGCTCGTTTTTCACACTTAAACATCACATGCTGGGAGTATATAGGAAATATAAAAGGTCCTTATACAAATCCCTGAGGGACACCCCTGAAATAGCCCACAAGGCTCTCTGGGGCATCATTTCAAAAGCACAACACCATTCCTTCTGCTTTAAATGTATCATGCTTTGGCTCTCGAGTCAACATAAAGAATTCACCGTCCATATTTAGGAAGCCCATTTTCTACAACTTTTTAGGGAAAAGACAATTATTTTATATTGAAGGCAAATTGCTTTCATTGCTGGGTTTGAATAGATGTCTTGAGACTTGTCATCCACATGTTGTGGAATATCAATAATAATTGTTTTGTTGATACGTTTGCTTACCAGAGCAATGCAGAGCAGCCTACTGGTTGGGCTGCATCTTTGCACAGCCATTAGTGTGAGCCCATTAGGGTCAAATTCTGCAGTGATTAGCTGTCTTAATTAGCCAGGCGCTAATTAAGGCTTATCTCAGGGGTGAGATGAGACTGTAACTGCCAGATCATCTAACATCGATTATCATAAATTCCTCCTCTCATCTCCTTTTGTCTGTTCTGCTGTGTATAGACATAGAACAAGAATAAGGGAAAAAGACATACTGAACATGTATTGTAGCTGGCTGAATTTAAAAGGGTTCATAAGCAAGAGAAGAGAGGAAGTGGGATAGAGGAAGGAAGAAAAACAAAGAGAAACCAGAACAGCAGCATCTTTTCCAGAGATATTATTAGAAACTGTGCACTCTTAACCAACACCTGTCCACAAGGAGTTCTGTTGGATACGATTTCTCTTACACACACACACTTAACTTCTACTCCTGCAGAATGCCCCGAAAGCGGGGCAGGCAGCCAGGGTTTATGGATCACCAATTGTGTGTTTGCCTGAGCTGTATCTGCTCACATACTCCCACACAAAATCACACACTGCTGGCACATTACCGGGCGCATGCTGCACTTTGAGTTAATGCCAGTAACATCAAACAATGAGGAAATTGAGCTCAGAAACAGAGGAAAGTCGTTTGATCATTGTGAAAAGTTCTGTCTACCGCTTTTTTCTCTTACTTTTTGCCTATTTTGTTGGTATGCTCTATTTATTCCTTTCTCTTTGTTGTTAGTTAAAAAATAATGGGGTGTTGGTGCTCTGTGTGCTGTAAGAGCAAATTACTCTATAATTTTAATTTAATATATATTTTTAACACTCTTTCAGTTTTGTTCATAAGGTCAATTTGGGCAAAGTAAATCATATTGCATACGTTTCAGTTCCACTTTTTTCGTGAAAGAGAAAAATTGTATAGATTGTGTATGTGAATCCATATGATTTTAAGAAAAACAAATCAAGCTATTTTAAATATTTAAAATAGAACTTTTTTAAATAGTGGATGATTGAACCACACTATCGACACCAACGATGTCTTTCTGATCACAGCAGTGGATGTTTGGTCTTTGCTGTTAGTTAAAAATAATGGGGTGTTACTGCTTTGTGTGCTGTAAGAGCAAATTACGCTACCATTTTAATTTAATATATAATTTTAACACTCTTTCAGTGTTGTTCATAAGGTCAATTTGGGCTAAGTAAATCATATTGCATACGTTACAGTACCACTTTTTCCTGAAAGAGAAAAATTGATAGATTAATGTGTATGTAAAGCCATATGATTTTAAGAAAAACAAATCAAACTATTTAAAATATTTAAAATATAACTTTTCAAAATAGTGGATGATTGAACCACACTATCGACACTAACGTTGTCTTTCTAATCACAACAGTGGACGTTTGGCAGGAGGCTATGATCGACGCTCAGCTACATCTTACCCATTCTCTGCAGGTATGAATATTGAAAGTTAATAAAAGATATGCACTTCACCAGCAATCTTGGGTAAAACTTAGTAATGAATATATTTTGTTGAATGGTTGTTCTAAAAAGTCTTCTTTGCCAGTTCTAACCTAATAATCATATTTTTTAGAAATTCAAAGGTTAAGCAATACATTTTTGACTTAAGGTAAATGAAATCTATTTGCTAATGGAACATTTTGAGTTTTCATTGGCTCCTGAATTATGTGTGTGTGTGGGAAAGGAAACCTCGTAATGTTTTGTGTTTGTGTTTTAAGTCTGTGTTTGAGGAACATTTCCTTGTGGATTTTCCTAACATCTTGTAGCGAATAGTGAGAAAATATTTAATTTGGAACCCGTATTTGGAGCGTCTTGATTGGAGCATCCAACACCCTGGACCGCCAGTCAAAAGAGTGAAAAGAAAAGTTTCTGCTCACACAAACATAGTCAGACTGCCACACACATCACAGAGCTCTGTACATGTGAGGATGCATGGGGAAGCGTGCGGTTGGTGGTGACTACAGAAGGTTAAACTGCATACAAAGTTTTAGCATACTCAACACTCTCTCATCATCACTACACATACACACACACACACACACACACACACACTAACACACACACATCCTGTTAAACTGTAGAGGGATACGTTTCCAGCCACTAAGCATAGAAATGCACTGCAAGCATTTCCACTGCAGTCCAGCACACATCATTATTGCAGGCAGAGGTTAATAAGGATACACACACAGAAAAAATGAGCATGTCAGAAAATCTGCTGTGGCCTTGTTAACCTCTACATGTTGTAATGATTTGGTCGTACTCAAGAGGCTAAATCGGTTATTGTCACTGTGAGATTTCAGTGATTGTTGTATGCATATTTGTGTGTAAAAGAGAGGCAGAAAGCAAGCAATAGCTGTTATAGTAATAGCAAGCTGTTATCCTGCCATCTGTCTCAAATGTGCAGTTTAAATATGCAGCAAAAATGTGCTGCATAAAACTGGTATGCCTTTAGAACAGAATTAAACTAGGTTTTTATTATAGTTGTTGTGTTATTGTAAAATGTAAGATTTTAGGTTAGGGGCAAGCCAGATTGATCTCAGTTTTTTTGTGTGATATCTTTGATATTCAATGCCACTATTGTAATTCATTATTTTGTGTGTGTGTGTATAATAATGAATTATTATATATTTCACACGTTTAACAATTATTAATATTAATATAATATAATAATTAAATACAATAAATTATCAGTTATATATTATCATTAAATGTTTGATATATTTAGTTGTTCTGACAATAGATTTCAATAGAGGTGTATTTCTATCAACAGAAATCAGTACATATGTATTTCTTAAATAATATTATGTCTCTTTTTTCCAGGTGTGTATTCACCTGCAGTGGGCATGGCTTTATGGTCAGGTGTGATAGACAGTGGAAAAGCATGGGAAAACTACAACCGCCATAACAAAGAAAGGGTGAGAGAGAAAACCAGAGAAAGAGGACACAAGAAAGAGCGGGAGAGAGAGCGGTATAGAGAAACAGATAGAGAACACAGTCCGTCCTCACAAGATCACAGAAGGTAAGACAGCCAATCAGTCAAGACAGCCAACGGTCTCAATATAGCAAGGTTAAATGGACCTTTAATTAGAGCTGTTTTTAAGATCTGTGCAAGTGTTTGACTCGTGTCATTCTTAACCAGCATTACTTCCATTCCTCTGTGAAACACAAACTAGAAATTTGTAGCCTGCTGGTTTTTCTTTTTCCATGCAATTAGTCCACAGCGGATGTAGAGCTTTTTAAGCTTCAAAAATGAAGCAAAAGAATTATAAAAGGGCTATATTACAAGACTTCTGAAGCCATATGACAGCTTTGTGTGAGGAACAGACAGAAATTACTCACTCATAGTGATGATCAGATCGAGTAATAATTTTTTTTTGTGAACTGAATCAACTGTATTCATACTGTATTAATTTAAAAGACCAAACTTGACAAAACATATTAACTCTTACAAAGCTATCGTGTAGCACCAGAAGTAGTGAAATAGAGTCATATGGACCATTTTTATGGTTTATTTTATGGTGCATTGCATCCTTTTCAAAGCTTGGCAACTTCAGTTCCCTTTCATTGTAACTTAATGCAGCAAAGTAACCAACACATTCCTCAGAATTACTGCTTTAATGTGCCACGGAAGAAAGAAAGTCATACAGTTTGGAAAGAATTTTCACTTTTGGATGATTCATATTTCGTTACACCTGTCTGTCAGACTTATGAAGTCAACATGCTCTCGCTCTTTTAGATCATCTCTCTCTTGCTCTCACTTCACATGAACATGAGATAACATATCTCGATGTCTGAGTGGGTATATTCTCTCTTGTGCCTTAAAGGTTGCGTTTTAATCAAAAAGTGTCACAACGTGCTAAATAAAATGACTTCCAAATCTCAACATAAGTCCTCTGACTCACTGCTGGGCCTGTGCGAAGACACACACACACTTTTGGCATGGTACCACATAAACTAGGACTGACGTTGTCACACACAGCAGCACAGGCCAAGGCTTTGAGGGTATGTTAGCGGCTTTGCGCCTGGGCCATTGCTCAGAGAGAGCAGAGAACCTACTGACCAACATATTCGTTCAGCTCTCAGATCCTCTGTCTGATATACACTGACAAATCTCTGTCTTCTCTATCACTATACTATTTCAGGGGTGTCCCTCATGGCTTTGTGTAAGGACCCTTTATATTTACTATATACTCCCCACAAGTGATGTTTAAGTTATGTTTAGAAATACTCCAAAACACCACATTGCATTGATTTTAAACTTTAGCCAGTTTAAAAGAAAAATGCTACTAATAATTTTTTTTTTTTATATGCAGACTTCACAGGACATCTTGTGTGATCTAAAGTAAATGAATGAATGTAGATGATATACTGTAGAGTTAATTTTTAAGTTGAATACATGCATTTGACAAAAGTACTGTAACTAATTACACTCAAAACATCACATTTGTGGCAAATTATATGACTTTTTAAAATATTTTTGATTGATTGATTGATTGATTCTTTTATTACTTTTAATATTAAACTAGTACCTTTGTTATGATTAATTTGTTTTGCCTGATCACTCATGATAGGATCACCAAAGGTTAAACAGGGCTGAACTCAAGAGCAAGATAAACACAGAGATATCAACAACACCTGCACTGACAATCTGCCACACTAACTTTTTCCTTCTTTTCTCACTTTGCCCTTTCCTTCGCTCAATATATCTCTCTTTTAATCTGATTGGTAATGCTCTTAGCAACTGGTTGGACATTTGGTGAACACATGTCCCCTAGATATGATCTCATTCCTGTGGCTTAGAGAGAGGACTGGTCTGTCTTCAGTCCAGCTGGCATGACACCTACATACCCACACACACACACACACACACACACATATGTATTTGTGGTTTACGGGGACTCTCCATAGGCGTAATGGTTTTTATACTGTACAAACTGTATTTTCTATTGCCCTACACCAACCCTACACCTAAACCTACCCCTCACAGGAAACTGCTGGCAATTTTTGAATTTCATAAAACACCGTTTTGTATGTTTTTTAAGCCTTTTGTTTTACGGGGACACAGGAAGTGTCCTCATAAACCATATATACCTGTACACACACACACACACACAGACAGAGAGAGAGAGAGACTCACAACAAGTCTTACTCTTTGTGCCTTATTACATTTGTAAGTCCCAGAGGAACATGTATATGGTTCTAATCCTTATTAATAAATGGTATGAAAAATTTGCCACAGCATGTATAATACACAGATTCATGTTGGGCTTGCAGCAGCGGCTGCTAACAATAACATAGATATCATTTGACTAACTATGAGAAATGCACAAAGAGGAAACATAGAAGTTACGTACAGGGATAGTTCACCCAAAAGGTTCATTGCAGCAGAATGTTCATTTTTGGGTGAATGGTGCCTTTAAGTGAAACAAAAACATTTGGCTTTGTGGAGCGATCACGCACACTCCACAAGTGACCACTGTCACCACAAACTCTTTTGTCCCCTGTCAGCTAATTAGTGTTTCCAAGACTAATCTATAGCCCAGCACCTGAGGGCCGGAAGTTTCAACTGACTGCTAATTACAGACAGAGTGATCAGGTTATTGAGTTTGTCTCTTTTCTCTGTCTTTCTTTTTCTGTGTGAATGTGCATGGAGAAAGAGAGAGAATGTGGTTAATGTGTACTTGGAGGCATTCATTAGAGCAGTGGTTCTCAAACCTGTCTTGGAGTACCCCCTGCCCTGCACATTTTGTATGTCTCCCTCATCTATCACACCTGATTCAACTCATCAGCTCATTAGTGGAAACTGCAAGACCTGAAGTGGGTGTATCAGATATAGGGAGACATACAAAAGGTGCAGTGCTGGGGGTACTTCATGGAGAGGTTTGAGAACCCCTGCATTAGGGTACTGTACATCATAACGGCTGCAGGTTGAGCCATTTCAGAGAGATGCAGTGCGTTTGTCTGACAGTGACCCTCTTAACATGCACAAGAATATATATTCTTATATAATTTGTGTATGTTAACAGTGTTGGGGAAGCTACATTTAAACTGCAACTATTTAGATTGGAATATAAAGTACTTAATGATAAAATGATACCTGACAAGTGGAACATTTTAACAATCGGAATCCACTCAACATTTGAGCGCTTGGCATACTAATATAGTTATTGTTATAGTTATCTTTTTAGGTATGACCGAACCTTTTGTCTTATAGTTTCACAACTTTGTTTCATGGTTGTTTGCCCCATTTGGAGTGTGGGAAGCCTTATTAGAAGTCAGTGTACCATCAGTGTACACTGGCCTAATGGTTAGGGAGTTGGACTTGTAACCCAAAGGTTGTGGGTTTGAGTCTCAGGTCCGGCAGGGATTGTAGATGAGGAGAGTGAGTTACCAACCCCCAACTGCTCCCCGGGCGCCGCAGCAATATGGCTGCCCACTGCTCCGGGTGTGTGTTCACAGTGTGTGTGTCTGTTCACTTCTCACTGCTGTGTGTGCACTTGGATGGGTTAAATGTAGAGCACAAATTCTGAGTATGGGTCACCACACGTCACGTCCTTTCCTTCCTTCATTAGCTTAGCAACATGCTAAAGACAAACTCTGTTGAAAACAGTTGCCATGAAGAGTGTTTTTTGTGTGGTGTACAATGTTTCAGCCTATGTTGAGCATTCCAAATGATCACTTGTGTAAGGTTCTTTGACAGTTAGGATGCTGCCTTAAAAGGCAGCTACCTATGTAGCTAACGAGTCATCTCGCTCTGTTTTAGAATAGACTGAAGCGCTCATTATTCCCTCATTATTAATAAGTGTGCTTGTACATGTGTGTGCAGTGTGGAGGAGTGTCTCGACACAGGGATCACAGTCATTATGGAAGCGAGAGGTACAGGGAAAGCTCGGGAAGAGACGGAATGAGAGACAGACATCGAGAAAGACGACACAGGGACAGGAATGAACAACACAGATCCTCACACAGGTAATGCCAGGAAAATTCACCAGGGTGCCGGACAGTAAAAGAAAAATACCAAAGGTGACTAAAATGCCCTAGATGTTAGGCAGAAAAAGTCATTTGATATATATATTTCATAATATTCTGTTCTAATCCTGTCTAGTTATGGGTTTAATTCCTCTACTGACACCATAGTGACCTGTAGCTGTCATCTGTATTCACTGTTTCAGAGTCAAATATCGCTGAATCTCATATTCAGAATTTATTCCAACAGATCATTTCTGTATACTGACATTATTTAGAGCTTTTTCTAAATTTGATGTTGATTTTGATTATATAAATAGCATCCATAATTTTTCAGATAAATTCTATTTTATTATATTATTCTCTACATAGAACACGTGGTGTAAAAAGATTTTTTTATTTTATTTTCTTGAGCCCAGCGAGGAGTGCAATGTGGACCAGGAGAACCAGTCAGAGGCCACAGAATAACTCCCTGGCCAGCTGGTGAGCCCGTTTGTTTACCAGTAGGAGGTCTTTAGTGAAAGATCATTAGTCTCGTCACCAGTCAGAGCATGAGTAAACAACTGTGAATAGATTTTGATTAATCGTATGCCAAACACACTTGATAAGCCAATTTATGGTACCGTTTTAGCAATTTAACATTACATTTTTTAAAAATATGATTTAAAAAAGTAAAATGTGGTCAAAAGAGTACACTATTTTTAATTTAGAAATTTATTTATTCATTATTTAAAATTACTTTGTTTTGGTAATACAAAATGGTATTTTTGTTGTGCCAAATGTTAATTTTGTTGAAGCAAAATCATTATAAACATGATCAAGAAATGTAAATGTGTGTGAACCATGATTTAGTGTGGGGAAAGAAGAAAGAAATTAATACATTTATTCAGCAAAGATGCATTAAAGTCATCAAAACTGACAGTAAAGACATTTATAATCCTAAAAAAGATTTATATTGATTTTGATTATATAAATAGCATCCATAATTTTTCAGATAAATTCTATTTTATTATATTATTCTCTACATAGAACACGTGGTGTAAAAAGATTTTTTTATTTTATTTTTTTGTTTTGTTTTGTTACAGGTACTGTAAAACTACCCCTGATTAATTATTTTAATCAGGGATTAATTAATTTAATATGAATTAATAAATATTGTCACTTAATTAGGGAAAAAAGTAATTTTCTCACATATAATACCTATATAATATTATATATATATATATATATATATATA
>NW_015641608.1:1126488-1130001 GCF_001515625.1 Sinocyclocheilus rhinocerous | reverse complement strand
ACAATCTGAAAAATATATATATATATATATATATATATATATATATATATATCATGTGACCTTCTTCTCTCCGTCTCTCTCATTAGTGGCAGCAGTAGGAGGCATCATGATAGTGATGACGCAGATAGCCACAGGAAACACAGGCACAAACGCTCTAGACACAACCGAGGAAGCCTTGAGCCCAGCGAGGAGTGCAATGTGGACCAGGAGAACCAGTCAGAGGCCACAGAATAACTCCCTGGCCAGCTGGTGAGCCCGTTTGTTTACCAGTAGGAGGTCTTTAGTGAAAGATCATTAGTCTCGTCACCAGTCAGAGCATGAGTAAACAACTGTGAATAGATTTTGATTAATCGTATGCCAAACACACTTGATAAGCCAATTTATGGTACCGTTTTAGCAATTTAACATTACATTTTTTAAAAATATGATTTAAAAAAGTAAAATGTGGTCAAAAGAGTACACTATTTTTAATTTAGAAATTTATTTATTCATTATTTAAAATTACTTTGTTTTGGTAATACAAAATGGTATTTTTGTTGTGCCAAATGTTAATTTTGTTGAAGCAAAATCATTATAAACATGATCAAGAAATGTAAATGTGTGTGAACCATGATTTAGTGTGGGGAAAGAAGAAAGAAATTAATACATTTATTCAGCAAAGATGCATTAAAGTCATCAAAACTGACAGTAAAGACATTTATAATCCTAAAAAAGATTTATATTTCAAATAAATGCTGTTGTTTTGAACTTTCTATTCATCAAAGTATCCTGGAAAAAAAAAAGCTTTTCTCAACAATATTATGCAGCACAAATGTTTTCAACATATATAATATAATTATATAATTATAATAATCAGAAAGCTTGAGCACCAAATCAGCATATTAGAATGATTTCTGAAGGATCATGTGATACTGAAGACTGGAGTAATGAATGTTGAAAATTCAGCTTTGCAATCACAAAAATAAATGACATTTTAAAATCTATTCAAATAGAAAGTTCCTTAAAACACAAAATACAATAAAACAATAATATTGTTAAATATTATTACAAACAACAGCCTCTGTGAACCTCTTTCAAAACAAAAATCCTGCCGACCCAAAACTGAATGGTAGTGTGTGTTTTTGTGTGTGTGTGTGTGTGTGTATATATATATATATATATATATTTATATACACACACATTGCACAATAAGAACACGAGACAGTAACAAAAATCTCCTTGTAGAATGACTTTATTGATCATTGAACCAAAGGTACCAACAGATACAATATACTGCACAAGCCAAAGCATGAGATGCCAGAGCACGCACCTTACTCCACAATGATACCTACACACACACACACACACACACACTCACACAGTGAGCTTTTCACACACCACTCTGTCCTATCCTTTCACCTCCAAAGTAAACAAAAAAAAAAGTCAGCAAGGCCGCCAAAATCTCACGTTATCATTATAAGCATTATAAGTTATCATCCATTTTTAAAATAGATTATTAACATTGCTTTTCTTTTTTTCAGTTGCTATTCTTTTTTATTACTCGCTATAATTTATTTTCATATGCGACAGCCTCTGAAACGTACCAACATGGATAGAACTACTTGGCAAATGTGTCTCCATGCCAGCGGATGGAGAGAACGAACCACTGTCAGAACGAACAAAACGAAGCCAATATCCGAAAGCCATAGGAACAGAGAGAAATAAACCAAAATTAGTATTAGTCATAGTACAAGTGCTTGAATCCGTTTCGTTATTTTTTCAGACATCGACGTTTATAGTAAAGAATGTGCGTCCACTTCGATGAATTTTCTAACATGTAAAACTAATGGAATTGGCATCGAGTGTCCCCCACCCAAACCCAACACATCCCAGTATCCCTTTCACCTCTCGTTCGAAGGAAACCCCTCTTATGTGCAGCATCTCAACGTCCTCTACGAACAACAATAGAGTCACACAATCTGACTATATATAGCACAGTGCCCATAATGTTTATACATCTATTTCCGACTCATTTATTGACTGACGCGCTCCTCGTTGCATCCTGAAATTGTGTTTTTAGACTCTCCCAAGTCCTTTAATACAGATTAAAAGCTCCGCCTTCCATCTGTAATGACACAATGTTCCTCTCATGCACACATATCATCTTTATGCCTTGACAAAAGGGCAATTGTGAAAGCTCCTCCTGGTTTTGGAGTGTGATAAACGTGCTTCTTCGTGGGCGGAGTCATGTCATTAGCTCCGCCTTCAAGTTTAGAGTCTGAGCTCCGATTACCTGAATGAGGTCCATGTGTCATTTCCTGCTCCCGGAGGGCAGTCCGTATCATAAGCCCCACCTTTCAAGGAAGTCTCGGATTCTCAAATCCACCATTTTATTTGTCATTAAAAGGTCTGTAGTGTAAGCTCCACCCCCTAGTCCAGGGTCAATGTGATAAGCCCCTCCCACATGCAGAGCAGTCCTATAGCAGGCTTCCAGGCCAAGAAACGATGGTGAGAGTGATCCGACCCCTCAGCTCCTTGAGCAGGCGGACTAGAGCCGTGTGTGTCATTCCCCAAGTGCTCTTCCCGTTCACCTCCAGCAGGATGTCTCCACAGCTAATGGGAAAAAAACAAAAGGGATGAAGTTTTAGTATGTTGGAGTCATGACAAGAATGAGGGTAAATACAAAAAAGTTGTATTTAATAAACTGTGCTAGGCAGTTTATTTATAGGTGTTCTACATAAAGCATAGTTTCCGACAATAGTAGATTCTACATATTCCAGGTGTCCGTACCGTATCCTGCCGTCGTTGTAGGCCGGTGTGCCCTCTACGATAGAGCGGATAAAGAAGGACTGGTTACAGTTGAGTTCTTCTTGTCCACCCACAATACTGAAACCCAGACTGCCAGATGTGCTCCTACGGAGGACAATGTCTTTACAGCAATATAGATGCCTGGAATGGACAGAAAAGTCAAGGTTAATTTTATTGTCATTCAGCAGACATACATAAATCAACAAATTATTCACCAAGGGCACTTAAAGGGATAGTTCACCCAGACTTGAAACGATGCACTTTTATTGCAACTTTTTTTGAATGGTAACTGATTGGAAGTTTTTGGCATTTTTGACTTTATTATGATAGGCCAGTGTAGAGGAGAGAGGAAGCAAAGTGGGAGAGAGGGAGTGGGGCAGGATCGGGAAAAGTCCTTGAACCGGGATTCCAACTCGGGCCGCCGGTAGCATAATGGCACGATATGTCGGCACAGGGCACTTAAAGGGATAGTTCACCCAGACTTGAAACGATGCACTTTTATTGCAACTTTTTTTGAATGGTAACTGATTGGAAGTAAATGGTGACTGATTGGTGTTGTCATGGTGTATTGGAACAAAATGAGGGTAAATATTAATAGAATTTCTGTTAACATTTTACATTTAGGTGTAATTCGTTAACATTAGCTAAATCATTAGGTATCACTGTATAGACAATACGTTTACATCATTTAATAAGCTTTGTTAATGTTAATTTCAGCATATACAG
>NW_015641608.1:1109434-1126471 GCF_001515625.1 Sinocyclocheilus rhinocerous | reverse complement strand
TTTTTGGCATTTTTGACTTTATTATGATAGGCCAGTGTAGAGGAGAGAGGAAGCAAAGTGGGAGAGAGGGAGTGGGGCAGGATCGGGAAAAGTCCTTGAACCGGGATTCCAACTCGGGCCGCCGGTAGCATAATGGCACGATATGTCGGCACGTTGCCCACAAGGCTATTGGTGCCGACAGAATTAATATATTTTTAAACATTTGTATAAATGTTGTATAGATTTTACATTTTAAACAGTTGTATAAATTAGTAAGCTAAATTATACATTTTTTAATTACTATTATAAAAAAAGAAAAGGGATTGTGATAGTTAATTTCTGTGATAGTTACTACAGTATAAATACGATTTAAACTGGCCTGTTGTTGTTGTAATTATTATTATTATTAAAAAGACATTTTGATTAATTAGTTAATTTCTGTATATACAGTATATGAATACATTTTATTACATTCCATATACAGTATACATTTGGTATCAATTATATTGTATAAATTATTATTATTGTAAAAAATAAAGGTGAATGAGATACAGTCGGGTTATCCACAGTGCTATATGTAAATTATAATTTACCTAGATTAATCAATTGTTGTTAATTATTACCTGATGACTAATGCACTAACTAATGCTAACAAATTGAGCCTTACAGAATTATCATTTTTGATCAACTATCCAGTTAAATGGGGTGCATTTCAGGAGCTAGAGGCAAGAGAGAAATTCACAATAAATAAAAGGTTCAAAGGGAGCTTATGGATATTTTGGGGAAATAAGTGAGTTTCTAATGGCCAGCAGCACTGAAAGGCCCGATTTGTGTTTAAAGGCTTACAGGCTCTGAAAAAAATGCTACTGTTATAGATATTTAAAATATCGATATCAACCATGTCTGACAGCTAACAGCATGAAAGCTCAGAGCTCAGATTTAAAGTGGACTTCTGTGAAATGAGATGATGTAGAAATGGAGAGCAGACAAATGTGTGAAGGAAAGAGAGAAACAGAACTAAGCAGGAAAAGTTCAGGGAATGGAAGAGAAAGGTCTATTTAAAGCCGTCACACTCTCAGGCATCTAAACCTGTTCTTTCCTCAACCCTGCTCTGTTCTCCCCTGTCGCACTCTCTTTCTCCCTTACACACAACTTTCTCAATTATTATGCATATGAAATAATTGGGGAAGTTAAGAACTTTCACACTCCATCACAGTGAATTCCCACAGATTTGGTGTGAGAAGGGAAGAAAATGGGTGGAAAGTGGGAAAGCTCAAACCTACACAATAGAAAAACAGCAGCATATATATGTATATGTATGTATAAAGAGACAACATTAATTCAAATAATGTATGTCTATTTTTTGTGTGTGTTCTGCTCAATGTACCTGGGCAGCTGGAGCCAGGACACCCAGAGGGGGGAGTAATCATCATTAGGCGGGGGTAGTTTGATATCTCCGGGTGAAGAGGGCGAGAGAGCACAGGGGGAATGCAGGGGCGGCATGCAGTCCAGAGAGGAGCTCTCATTTGGGGGTCTCATTTCTAGTACCCGCAGGACCACCGGGGACGAGGTGTTCTTCAGGTTAGCCACGGCCTCGCTCCGAGTCACACCCGTCAGGTCAAGCCCATTTACATTTAGAAGGATGTCACCTAGAAGACGGGATAGTCACATTACTATGGGGATCACAGGACCGTAACAGATCTGTTGTTGCATGACAGAGTTGCATTGATAGGACATACTACTTTGATGAGTAGATATAATTTCTATTTATTTTCCCTCAATTTTTAATAGAATAATGAGCATACAAGAATGGGTTTGGAATGTAAATTGGGTCATTTTTTATTTCATATTGTTTTATAAATTGAATATTAACTCTTCATGTAAATATGACAATGTCAACAGAGTGCAGAGATTGAAGACCGAAAACAAGAAAGAAGGACAGAGTCAGACGCTCACCTCTGAGGGTGAGATGAGAGAGATTTTTGTGAAAGACTCAGAACTGGGAGAGAGAGGCACATACTGAAATATACTGGACACACTACACACAGAGACACACCATCTCTCTCTTTCTCTCTCTCTCATCCATATGAGTTTAATTGAAAACACAAAAGGCTTACCCAGTGTTAGAATTGCGGGGGGTCTAGAGGAGGTCAAGATCTCCTATTTTTAATCATAGTCCCCCTAACCACCATTTGTAGTGCCCTTTAAATGTGTTAATATGGCAGGAGGTCATTATTTTGTTATTTTGCATTTCAAATAAATAAAAAAAAGCTTGTCGGACATCTGTAGAATCATACATCTAGACATTTCATATCTTATTAGCCTATATTATTTTTATACATTACCATTTAAAAGTTTAGGGTCAGTAATGTGCGTTGTTTGTTTGTTTGTTTATTTATTTTTTATTTTTTTTTGAATGTTAATACTTTTCTCCAGCAAGAGATGCATTAAATTGATCAAAAGCGACAGTAAAGACATTGCAAAATATTTTCAAATTAAAATTTCAAATAAATGATATTCTTTTGAACTTTCTATTCATGAAAGAATCCTCATGTATCACAGTTTCCACAAAAAAATAAGCAGAACAACAGTTTTCAGCATTCATAATAATGAGAACTGTTTCTTGAGTATCAAATCAGCATAATGAGAATGATTTCTGAAGGATCATGTGACACTGAAGACTGGAGTAATGACTGCTAAAAGTTGCCATTTTAGGAGTAAATTACATTTTAAAATATATTAAAATAGAAAATGTATTTTAAATTGTAATAATATTTCACAATAGTACTGTTTTTACTGCACCAAATAAATGCAACCAGATTTTAAAAACGTTAAAAATCTTACCAACCCCATATTTGTGTGTGTGTGTGAGATTATTTTCAATACAAATACATTCAGTTTATATTTAATAAATTAAAACCTAATGTTCATAGTTAACGTGATAGGAAAATGCATATTGAAATGACTAAAGTGCTGTAATTCAGCTTCATTACGAATAATTTACTATTCTATGATAACTGTTTCTATTGTACATAGTTGCGCTTAGTAATCCACAAAATGGAAAGAGTAACTAGCTGTAGTTTATTACCAGCTTAGTGCCTAATTTACCAGGAAGCACTTTCTAAAACTACTTTCTTCCAAATATCAGATCCTCACGAAATTTCTGGTTCAATTCAAACACTGGGCTTACCACACCTTTGTACAGCATATAAAGACTCAAAGCTTTGATCTTGCATGTGTGGGTCTGTATTTGCTAGACACTTTAAACCACTGCCTTCATACACCGACCTGTGCATGATCACAACTTCACACGCCTACATACATGTCACATATGACAAAAATAAACCCGAAAAACTTCTATACGCTCAATCGGAAGCTGATAATTGTGTGTATGACAGAGACAGATTTAGCAGTATGGCAGGTGTACGAGTGGGAGTGTGTCATTTTCTAGTGTTTTATATGCATATATTTGCAGAGCTGATTACGGTCATACATATGCAGTAGCAGGTGTGTCTTTGTTTGTGTGTGTACTTGCATTCAAAAGTAGGAAAGATCAGAGAGGCACCTTGGAAACAGGTGTGTGTGGCTTTGTCAGATGTGTCTGAATAGGTTAAACACACTTTGTGAGTCTGTACCTTTGCGGATCGAGCCCTCTTGTCCAACCACTCCATTGGGGTCGACGTTGGTGACGTAGACGGGCAGATCCCACCCCCTGCTGCTCATCCCACCCGCAACCGTCATGCCGAGAGAATCGTGCGGCTCCTTCAACAGAGTCACCGTCTTCTCGTAACATGCAGGCTTTTGGCATGAATCCTGAAATAGAGGGACAGGAAACGAGAAAGATGAATTCACTAAAGTTTCAGAGCAAATTACTCAGTTTTATGACGTTTGTTAACCTATGATCTGGATTCACACTTTCCTGATGCCACAAAAAAAGAATAATATCTGAACACATGACTGCCCGAAGCGTGTGTGTGTGTGTGCTTGTGTGTTAGTAATGAATGGTGAGCTTGCAGGACGCTGTTATTGCTGACTGCAGCCAAATTTGGCCTTGGATCCACTCCAAAAACAACAAACACAGTCGCTAAGTCCTAACTTAATAAAAAGCGTTATTAAAGTTCAATAAAAGGGCTGTTTATATTTGGTCTGAGCCTCTGGCTACAGAAAAATCAGATCTGGAGTTAGCGTGACGGCGTGTGTGTGTGTGTGTGTGTGTGTGTGTGTGTGTTAGGCCGTGTCTAATTCAGAGGAGTGAAAAGCCTCTGACAATATGCTGCCAGAATGTTTCCACCTCTCCAAGTGTGTAAAAGAGAATTAACAAGAGTCACTGAAAGGATAAAAAGTGATTGAAAGAAAGAGAGAGAGAGAGAGGGGGGAAGAGAGGTAAGGTTAGGGTTTGGTTTGTTCTGGTCTGGTTTTATATGGGTTCTAGGCCTTTTGAAAAACAACAGGAAATTACATCATAGAGAGAACCCCTGCCGATCCGCATTACTGTGTGTCAAGGTCAATAAGTCTCTTAAAATATCAGATTATTAGGACTTTTCATGTCAAGGCAAGGTTAGATCAGGTTATAAAATGTCAAGTGGTGTGACCCAAAAAAAGGTAACACTTTACTTAAAGCTGTTATGTATAATGCATTATTAATATTATTAAAAGGTATAATGCATTATATTTATTCATAATGTACATTATAATACCTTATATCTTGTAAATAATTATAACCAAATTTAAAATGCATAGTGTAACAATGAATTTATATGTTATAATGTATTCACTTTGGTTACAATTATTCATGAGATTGTACGATGCATTATAAGGTGCATTACAAGGCATAAATAGGTTTGCTGGATTAAGTGTCATTGACACTTAATCCAGCAAACCTTCACAAATTGGTCTGAGATGGGGGTTTTTTTATGCAAGGCAAAGAAAAGAGAGAAATGACTAACGATGAATTTGACTTTTATTAGAACAGGGGAAGTTGTCAGTGCAGATATTGAGCAGCAGAAAATCCCATTTAGAAGACGCACTGAAATCCAGCCTGCCATGGCTGTTTCCTCCTGCTGGGTTTTCTTCTGTTAATAGGTTTGGAGACGGCCGTCTCAAAGGAGTGTGTGTGTGTGTGTGTGCTGGCTGATTGCTTGATTCTTTGATGTAGAAGTAATAGGCTTTCAGATCTTTTTCCTCAATAAGAGAATGTTTAGTAAAGCGGTGCAGAGGGACGGGAAATAAAGAGTGTGTGCGGCTTATGCTCATGAAACCCACCAGTAAAGAGTGCTCAATATCCACAGGCGAGTAGGGCGGTGGTCCCTCCATGTTCCACGGCGCCTCCTGTAGGATGTCCGGAGTAGGGATGTGAGTCTGGCGGGACACAATGAAGTGGACGCGGTCCTCACTCGCCTGCAGAACATATAGCAGATAGCATTAGTGCTCTACTTTATGTGATTATTAGGGTTTAAAAGCCTGTTCACACCAAAGACCTGTAACGACAACTATAACGTTTTAATAATTGTTCCAAGTCTATGAGAATAGGGAAATCCACACCACAACTATAACGATAATGGCATAGTAGAACGATATTGTTGTAATCAATTTTAGGACGATTTTCCAGCTGATGATTGATCAAAAACAATGACAGCCAATCAGAATCCATCCTGCTTTAAAGAGCTTGTGCATTTAAAGTGGCAGATGACAAAACTGCAACATGCTTATAATAAACAGAACATTATCTTCCATAGGTGTGAATGTTAATATACAGTAGTCAACATTTAAAGTG
This sequence comes from Sinocyclocheilus rhinocerous, assembly GCF_001515625.1. Lineage (NCBI taxonomy): Eukaryota > Metazoa > Chordata > Actinopteri > Cypriniformes > Cyprinidae > Sinocyclocheilus > Sinocyclocheilus rhinocerous. Next base: position 1,120,719 of record NW_015641608.1, on the reverse strand, counting down.
GATCATAAAATTTCATCAAAGTTGTCCTAAGACAAGAACACATTTTGGTTTTAGGACAACTTTGATGAAAGGTTTTGATCCACCTCAAATGTCGACTAGTGTAGTTATCATAGTTATCTTTACTGTTATTGTTCTTGGTGTGAACAGGCCTTAAGAGAGGTTAATGCATGAGGTTTTATGAATGATGATGAAAACTTTGCTAACTAGAAGTGTCAAGATAACTAGCTTGACAGGGACATTTTATTCTAGAGAGCATTTGATTGGACAAAAATCTGTATAGCACAGGAAGATGAATCATCAATATTTATATAAATAATAAAAAATAAGTTAAAACTCAAATCTGAATGGGAATGAAATCTTTTTAAAGACTGCTCAGAAATTATGAGATTAATCATGATTATTTGATTCTATTCACAGCCATGATTTTATGTTTCTTTTCAAGTTTATGCATTAAAAATTACTATGAATGTGCACAGAAAAAATGCAATATTATTTTTTATTTTTACTGTATAAATGTATCTTATTATAAAAATATATAGCTGCCTTTACATTGTAGGAATGGGCTAAAAGCCAACACACTCCAATTTTGATTTCTTGGGGCCTTTGGCGTTATGGTGGGTGAAAGTTGGCTTAACATTATCTGTCTACTGCAAAAACCTTTCGAACTCCACAGGAGAGCAAACAGAGGACAACAACTTCCCTGAGGAGCGAGCAGTTCAAAAACTGAATTTAAAATTTAAAATAGTTCGTTCATACCCTAGAGAGTGTGTGTGTAATGTCTCATTACTCTCCGGACGTCTAGCAAGCACAATTACCAGATGTTGTGCTGACTGCCAATGTCCTACAGCTCCAGCTCAGTGTGAATGTGTGATTATATCTAGAGGTGTGTACTTATTAAAGAAAAACTAATATATATGGAGATTTGGGATCCATTCTGCAGTCTGTGTGTATGTGTGAGCTGAAGGAGGGCACAGGCTCTAGTTTTTCCCTCTCTGATTTATTTTTTATCCATTCCTGTCGTTCCATCTGAGTGCATCGCCGGCCGCTTTCTTCTTCATTAACCCTTTATTTTGACAACCCCGTAGCTTGTGTTGCTCTCAAGTGCACACTCGCATTGAGAGCCTATGGAGTTCTTGGGAGTTCAGTGCTCTGAAGCTGCCTCTTAAATGAGTGGGCTTAGCTTGTTATCGGCCTAATTGGACTAATTTGATCAGTTTCCTGCCAGCAGTTAATCTATGTCAGAAACTCCTGCTGTGAGCGGCCATCTTGAGAGACCAATCTGAACCAGACAGGAAGCAACAAGCTGAATAACAACATTCGGAAAGACCCACCACACTGAAATACATATCGAATCACACACTCACTACTCTCTTACACACTCTTATATCGTTATGACACACTTCTCACCACCGAGATGAAACCACAATCAAATAAACTGCCACAGACCTTATGTAAGCTCTTCATCTTTTGCAATACTGTTCAAGGAACAGCAGGTTTTATTTGGAACCAAAAACAGTTGGTTTTTGGGGCTCAGGACTAAGTCTAATCCTGGGTTAAAGTGTAATTATTACCATTTAATGAATGATTCACTGAATAAAACGCCACAAGTTAGGATTAGATGGCTTTGTAAACATTCATTTTTTGAAATGCTGAAAAGGCTTAGCAATAAAAGTGCTTAAATTAGTTAGCATTACTTCTAATAAAATTAGGCTTTATAAATGTCAAACCATTAGTGAAGCACTGCATCAAAAATACATTTCCCGGCTGTTGTTTTTGTCACATTTTATTATTACTCAAATATTTTTACTGATTTTCATTATTATACAACAATCACAACCAAGGGGGGGGGAGGAAAAGGCAATGATTTCTATCTGATTAGCTGATAGGTGAATGGAAGTCAAGGGATTAGGGTCCATATCTTTATTACATATAGATGAAAATGTTCTAAAGATGTCTATCCAAAAACTTTTTAATCTGGGGCATCCCCAGAACATATGACTCAGGTCTGCTAGTTCCAAACCACATCTGGGGCAAGATGAGTCTGAGACTTTTTTTTTAATTGGTGGTTTTGTTTTGTTTTTTGTTTTGTTTTGTGAACAAGCGTCCTGGGAATTTAAAAACATTTATTGTAGAGGTCATGTGTGAACAAAAGCTGTTGATGAAATCAGCTTTGGCAGTTTGGTTGTAGCATTGCTGGAAAAACTTCATATGTGACTCTGGACCACAAAACCAGCCTTAAGTGTCAATTTTTCAAAATAAGCTGAATAAATAAGCTTTCCATTGATGTATGGTTTGTTATGATAGGACAATATTTGGTTGAGATACAACTATTTGAAATCTGGAATCTGAGGGTGCAAAAAAAATCTAAATATTGAGAAAATCGCTAATGAAGTTATCCAAATGAAGTCCTTAGCAATGCATATTACTAATAAAAAATTAAGTTTTGATATATTTACGGTAGGAAATTTACAAAATATCTTCATGGAACATGATCTTTACTTAATATCCTGATTTTTGGCATAAAAGAAAAATCAATAATTTTGACTGCATTTTGGTGATGCAATTTCATTACAATTCAAGGTTTACTGCATGAACATGGTTATTGTCAGTCAGACTGTATTTTGCATCAAAGCAAACAAAATCCATGTTGTCAGATGGGCTATATTTAGCTTGAAAAGACTGCATTTTATTTCCATTCAGGTATGCACACTTTTAGGGATTGACTTTGAATTGCATTTGTTTTAAATAGTTCTGATGCATATTTACGCTTTTGATTTGTGCCATTATCACCGTTTCGTCTGTTGGTATGCACAGGCCTTAAAGGGATAGTTCACCCAAAAATTAAAATTATGTCATTAATTACTCACCCTCATGTCGTTCCAAACCCGTAAGACCTTCATTTATCTTTGGAACACAAATGAACTAATTTATTATTTATTACACAAATTATTAAGGTTGAACCACTGATGTCACATGGACTACTTTAACAATGTCCTTAGTACCTTTCTGGGCCTTGAACGTGTCAGTTGCATTGTTGTCTATGCAGGGTCAGAAAGCTCTTGGATTTCATCAAAAATATCTTAATTTGTGTTCCGAAGATGAACGAAGGTCTTACAGGTTTGGAATGACATGAGGGTGAGTAATTAATGACAGAATTTTTATTTTTGGGTAAACTATCCCTTTAATACTCACCACATAACCTCTCCCATAATGCTGCTCACCTGAATAAGCAGTGCTGCATGCTCAGGAGTGCCGTATCTCAGGTCATGGCCATTGATGGCCAGCACGCGGTCGTCTACCCTTAGCCTCCCATCGCGGGCGGCCAGACCCCCCTCCAGCAGGTGGAAGATAAAGACGCCATGTTCGTCAGGTCTGCGCACCAGCTTGATGCCCAGCTGTTCGTCTGGAGCCCTCTTAACGAGGACCACATGCAGGCTGTCGTCCCTGATGGTGGGGGTGTGGGTGGGGAAGGCCTCGGTGGGAGAGTGATGATGGGAATGGTAACGGTGGCGCTGCTCTCGCAGAACAGTCAACCGCAGCAGTGTGCAGGGCTGCTTCAGAGCCGCCACAGCATAACAGTGAGGCACGTTACTGATGTCTATACCATTCACCTGATGGGAGGACAGCATGAGATTAGAGAGAGAAATCCAGAGAAATGTTTTTATGTTTGTAAGATTTTTGTATTGCATTTTTGAAGCTCACACAGTAGAGGATGGTGCAAGCAATGAAAATGTCATGGGTTCAATTCGGAGGGAACTGTCGTCTGCTACTTTAAATGCTTGAGCTCTTTAAAGGATGGATTCGGATTGGCTGTCAATGTTTTTATCGTTTATCAGTTGGAAAAAAATCATTCTGAAAGTGATTCCAACAATATAGTTCCTCTGTGCCATTATAATTATAGTTGTGGTGTAAATTCTGCTATTCATTTAAATGTAGAATGATTTTTAAAACTATATTATTATCATTAGTTGTCCTTGGTATATCAGGCATTAAGTCAGTTTGGATGAAAATGTCTGCCAGAGGCATAAATGTAAATATAAATGTAGAGAGAGGACAAGAAATTATAGCAGTGAGGGAAGGTGAAAGTGATTCAAAAATGTTGCAAGCCGGATTCAAACTAATGTTGCCAATATGAGCACCCGAGCTCAGTGTTTTTGCATGCATTATTAGGTTTTGGCTCAGAAAACAATATACTGTATACACTTTCTGTCTTTCTGCAATTCTGAGGTTTGAAAAGACAAATTTGCTGCAAATGTGTTCATTTCAATATTTTCATATTTGATTAATTAGACCTCTCAGCTTTCTCATTGGGGATGCATATCATTTTGATTGATCTGACTGCTGATAAGTGCTAATGCTCATTTCTTAATTTATTATTAATATATTAATATATTGGCCATTTATCGGTTACAAGCTATAACAAAAATAATTATACTTGAAAAGAAGTCCATTCCACAAATTTACATGCAGAATCCTCACACACTTCCCCTCTGAACAACAGATGGTGAAGCCCATGACAACATGTGCTATCAAAACCAGGACGATTCACTCCTACTGTACAGTGACGTAACATCAGATCTAGCACACATACGCACCTTGAGGATCATATCTCCAGGTAGCAGTCTTCCATCCCGAGCGATGACGCCCTCTCTGTAGATGTCCTGAATGAGGATGCGAACCAGAGGCGTCTCATTGCCCCCGACAATGCTGATAGCTAGTGGTTCACAAGGATCTACCCTGGTGATCTTAATACTGGTGACTTCACCATCAGGGATTAGATGATGCAGCTGAGGTAATGCAAATACTGAGAGAGAGAAAAAGAGAGCGTCTGTAATCAGTGAACTCCCACATGATCATCACTTTCTGTGCTACACAAACAGGGCATCTGTCCAGATCAAAGCAGAGCCAAACATGACTAGCCTTAAAAAAGCATTACAGTGATCCATCAGAGGAAGCAAGGAGGGCCAAGACTTCCCGAAATTGTATTCAAGATGAATGTAATAATTTCGGTGATTGAGTTAACATTTGTTTAAATCATTTTAACCACTAATTTGCTTAACTCAGATATTCTATCAATCAAAAATCTGGGGTCAGTCAGATTAAAAACAAAAAACAAGCAAGAATGCATTAAATCGATTAAAGGGGTCATATGATGTTGCTAAAAAGAACATTATTTTGTGTATTTGGTGTAATGAAATGTGTTTATGCGGTTTAAAGTTCAAAAAACACATTATTTTCCACATACTGTACATTATTGTTTCTCCTCTATGCCCCGCCTTTCTGAAACGCGTTGATTTTTACAAAGCTCATCGTTCTGAAAAGCGAGGTGTGCTGTGATTGGCCAGCTATCCAGTGCGTTGTGATTGGCCGAATACCTCAAGCGTGTGATGGAAATGTTACGCCCCTTACCATACTGTGATGCCCTGTCCGGCCGGAGCGACGAGACAAAAACATTAAAACCCATTATAAACGAGGCATTTGTTGCATACAGTGGGGACATAATTACTGATTATAATGACCTATACTGTCTTTTTACGCGTTGCATCGCGCCGCGTAAACATAAAACCATGTCTGCATTTGTGATCGGAGAAATGACAAACAACAAGCGCCACTCTACACTGCTCAAAACTCGCGTTTGAATCGTCAGTGGCAAATTCTTTATATATAAAAAACGTACTTACAGACTGTGAGTCAGAACTGCTAAGCAACCCTCTCAATCAGCGTTCATCTGTCCAGTCCCTCTGTCCCAACACACTGCTTCATTTCCTCTCTGTCTCTCTCTGACAAGTCTCCTCAGGCTCCATCTGCATTATTAAAGGACCATATGCTACTGCGGGGCTGAGCGGACCCAAACCAGAATGTCACCTTCTGACACACTCCCTTTCTCCTTTTATTATCCATTGATATTGGTTTAGCATGCTATTGAATGATATTCATAGGACAGTTCATGTTTGATGAGGTGCTATGCAATAATGCTTTATAACAGCACAGTTACACTACATAGTTAACAATTATAAACATGCTTACTACAATACATGCTAATGTTAATGCTAAAACAGGGGGGCCTCTAATAAAACAACTTGGTTTGTTGGTCTTAACTGGTTTAATTTGGTCTAGCTGGTTACCCAGTCAATCTTTTTCTGGTGTCCGAATACAACACTTGCAAGACCCACACTCACCCTCCGGTGGTATGTTGGCATTTCTGAGGTTGTCTCGCTCCTCTGTGGCCTCATTGGCCACTGCTGTTCCACTCTTGGTCCTCCTCAGGACACTGAAGGCTCGATTCAGGCGGCGAAAAGAGCGACTACGCACTGACGTTCTGTCAAAGTTGCGATCTGTGAATGAATGTGAGAAGGAACTGAGTGAGAAAGGAGGAGAAAGAAATTTTCCTACTAAACATGCCTGGACTTGTCCCTCTTCTGCTGTCCACTTCCAGCCAATCAGAATTGAGTTGGCACACAGTAGCCAATCAAATTGTCTCTTTTTTTGAGCATCATAATGCATTGCACCTGCAGGCCAAGTGATAAACATCTGAAGTAAACAGCACCTGCTGGTTCTGTATTGTGGACACTGCAGTAAGATTATAACTTCTTCAGGTCAGACCTGAATCAGCACAGAAGTAGAACACTTTTTTTCTGCATGTCTGTGTAACTTAAGTCATCACAGATGAAAGTTTCAGACAAAAATAAAACTACAGTATATTATGTACAAACCTTTAAAATTTCGATACATCCAAGATTTTCAGACACCCTCCAGGTGATCAGTGGATGAAATATATTAAACTTACAGTGTATTACAAACTAATGATCCGTTAAGTTAGTTTTATGTTCCTGAAGTTAGTTAATGTTCCTAAAGGAGGTTATTATAAGTGTGGATTTATTAGAAGTTGAGAGTCTGTGTCAAAGGTTGCTGGATCTTTAAAGGATAAACCCCTTTTTCTGTCTCATTCCTCTACTCTTTCAGTCTTTCTCTCCTGATGGACAAAGTTCTGACAGAAGCATTGGCTGGATTGGAGGCAGACAGCTTGTTCAGCTGCAGTGTCACACTGTTTCCAGTCCCAAAGCCAGAAATGCTGGTGCAGCAGCATTTATTGTCCGCATTCTCCAGGCTTCATGTTTCGAGGGGATGTCAGACAATGAAACACATCTGAACTACTTAGTGGAGGTCAGAAACAGGCCTCATAAAGTATTCATAAGGCATATTTGAACTCTTCTCTTTCTCTATATACTCCTCTTTGTTTCTTTAACTGCAATATCAATTGTGTCTCAGCTGAGTCTTTTCAGCCGTTTGAATTGATTTTTTGCGTAAAATGACATAAAGGGTGCAGAGGGCTATACTTCGAACAATTGACATTAGTCATATTAACTGTCTCAGTAAGCATGAAGGAGGAAAAGACATAGATTTATAGTTATATGTGAAGGATGTCCTCAAATGTATAATTACTTTTTTTTTAAATTCTAAAACAATATGGTATATATATATATATATACACCATATTGTTTTAGAATAAAAAAAAAAGACAAATAATCCTAATCACACTTCGTCCTAAAAAGCATTTAGAGCATTTTTTTGCTCTGAAATTTAAATTTAAAAAAAAAATCATTATATAATAAATCATTATTAAATTGATGAAAAATTTATTAAATAATAAAAATTCTATTTAACATTAAATTAATGAATTATGTTACATATAATACAATTATACATACACATACACACACACACACACACACACATACACACATACCCTAATTGTATTCACACACCGACAACTAGGTCAGCAAGATACATTACCATACAATGAATGTGCCATCATCTACTGTATGTGCCAATTAGGAAAGCAAAGTCACGTAGAGGAGACTGAATAATTACATTGTTGCAAGAGGGTGTATTTGGACTTGTACTTGATCTTTGTGAGTGCGTTCTGGTGCAGCTGATATATTATGCTGCACTGTCGCGGAGCAGATCAACAAACAAATACGTTTCGCCCCAGGAAGCATGGGAAACAAACACAAAGACTAGAATATAAAATGCCTCACCTTTGAAATGAGATTCGTTACCTTACAAAACTAATAATGTGCTAAAGCTATCTCTTTATGTCCTTACTCTACTCACAGGCAGACGCTAGTGTACATTACATATGAACGCATCCAGGCTATTCAAGAACATTCCTTAAATGTCAGTATGTTCACACACAGACACACTGACAAACCAATAAACCATCAGCCCGTGAGTAGACGCACAAGTAAACCCTCATATAAGGTCACAGGTTTTCCTCCATTCTGAATCCCTGAGCTTTACTGCCCTATCTGGTGATAAGCAATTTGCCCGTACACACTGAATGAAAATGTAGAAGCTGCTGTGCAATGTGATCCAATCACATCCAGACATAAGATATTTGATGTTTTTAATTTTGGACCAATGAGGTTTCAGCGTGGGTGGGGCTACCCAGAGGTAGATAGGTACTTTAAAGAGATAAACTGACAGACCGACTGGTAGATAGATAGATAGGTAGATGATGGCACCATTATGGTGGCTGCTGGAGCAGAGCTCTCTCTCTGAGGGCCAGCTGTGAAGAGATAAATCAATGGGTGGACACATACAGGCAAAAAGATGTGTACAGCACCAGGAGAGATGCCATGCCTTGGGGACCTGGTTTAAAATAAAGCATTTTGTCCCAGTATTCATGCCTGTCTTCCCCCTCATAGACGCCATAAGAGAGAGAAAGCGAGAAAAGGTATGTGTAGCAGAAAGCTTGACACTGGCCGTATATCTCACTTACTGCTGACCACTGATTGGAGTGCCTCAGGTGTGCAAACTTAATAACCGGCCTAAAAGAACAACGGCTGCTTTCAATCAGGTTCTGTTACAGTGCTGATGAAAGATCTCAAATCCTGCCTCACACTCGTCGATTGACAGTGTTTCAAGATAAAATTGCAGCTTAGGAGTTTTCTGTGATGACAACTACCACTCTTATATAACCTAACCTTGATACATACATACAGACAGACAGACAGACAGACAGAGTCATTTACAGCTAAATGGTAAGAACTGTATAGTAAATGAAAGGCACTCTTGGCCTCTTCTGTGGCCATCAAAAGCAATTAGTGTGATTACCTGAGAGGGAAACTTCATCTCCTTATATTATGTAACACAGGGGCTCCATGGAGACCAACCAGTGGTCAGCTGAGTTGGGACAGTGTTCGTTCAGTTCAGGATCTTTCCCCCTTGGTTTGAGTCTGTCAGTCTAAAATGCTTACATCATTCATAAAGTTGCGAAGAAGAGTCTCCTAAGTGAGTTGTATAGCTAATAAAGCCAAGTTTTACTCTTCTATTAGAGGAGAGAGAGGAAAAGTACATGGCAGGTTCATGAAGGGTCATTGATTTTTGTTTGTTTTGTTCTGCACCATACAAATACTTGTCTGGTGAAGGCTCCAAAAAGAACAAAAACAAAACAAAATGCAAAACAAAACAAAACAACAAATGTTTACTTGAGAAGTAAAATGGCTTAAGCTTAAGTCTTGTTTTCTGAAAAATTATCAAAGTTAAAGTTACTTTCTTCTTTCAGTCAAATCCAGTCGGAGTTATATTAAAAATTGTCCCTGCTCTTCCAAGCTTTAAAATGGCAGTGGGCAGGTGTTTCTGTTCAACAGTCCAAAAGAAATGCAATAAAGCACATCCATACATAATAAAACGTGCCTCACATGGCTCCGGGGGGTGTATAAAGGCATCCTGTAGCGAATCGACACGTTTTTTAAAGAAATATATCCATATTTAAAATGTTATAAACCCTTTTCTCTAACTTCCGCTAAATATCATACGTGCTCCTGTAAACAAACGTTAAATACATATATTTTTCTTACAAAAACGCACCGATTCACTACAGAAGGCCTTTATTCACCAAACCCCCCCCCCCCTCCCCAGAGCCGTGTAAGGCACTTTTTATATGGATGGATGCGCTTTATTGGACTTCTTTTGGACTGTTGAACGAAAACACCCACCCACTGCCATTATAAAGCTTGGATGAGCCAGGGCATTTTTGAAATATAACTCCGATTGGATTCGTCTGAAAGAAGAAAGTCATGTACACCTAGGATGCCTTGAAGGTGAGTAAATTATGGGGTAATTTTCATTTTTGGGTGAACTAACCCTTTAAAGTAAGTTTTTGCTCAAAAAATATTAAGAAAATACTTTTTTGCAGTGTTGATTTAAGCATTTAATGGAACAAGACAAATCCTCACCAAACAGTCCTCAGGAAGCTCTGAACACATGTAGTAAATTATACTATCTGTGTTAATATAATAGTATTACTTAATATTTAGGGTGGCCATATGTGCTGTTCATACGGGACACGTCCTGGCCAGGATTTTTATATTGCCTAAAACATCCAAAGTAGTTTGACCAATAACATGCAGGTGTTGTATATAATCAACCAATCGTGGCGCGTGAGAAGGTGAGATCTACAGAGAACGATCAAAGCGACGCAAATAAGCGCACGTGTTTGTTCGTTCATTCGACTTGAAGCATCGCTGCGCTCCGATCATTGAATGACACCAAAGTACCTCGAGAGCGATTCATAAGCATAAGGAGCCGTCTAATCTGCTCTCTACAGCTCTTGTGAATGTCATACAATGATCGAGCTGCACAGTGCAAACAGCCAAAACCTGGATATTTTAGGCAATATAGAAATCCTGACAAGGACGCATACAGTAAAAATAGCCCGTATGGTCACCCTATTAATATTGCACACAGAGGCGGACAAAGCTTTATAACTTTACAACAGCAACACTGCTTTAACAAAAAAGCAAATGAGCAAGACTTATTTGACATCAAAACAACTTTTTTTTAAAATGCTGTCTAATCGCTCTCGCTGTACTTGGATGTCACACAGAGAATGGTATGTGCAGTGCTGCTTCAGTCAAACACCTTTTGTGTTTTATTAGGAGACGCACAACAGTTCTTCTGTGGCTTTATAGGTAATATTTTCACTTACACAATTTAGCAAAATCAGACAATATTGTGTCTAATATAAACCACAATATTAACTTCTTATTATTGAATTGTTGTAAATAAATATCACATTTGGAATTGGTCAGTGCTCAAAAAATGCTGGGAAATCACTTCATGTAGCCCCAATAGTTATTACTGATATACTGTCTGAAAAAATGACAGTTTTTAGAGAAGGAAAAAAAATCACCCACTGACTTTCAAAGCTGCTAACAACTTTCGACTTTCTACTTCGAGGACCTTGATAGAAATGTAGTGGAGTGAAAAGTACAATATTT
>NW_015641608.1:1099542-1108268 GCF_001515625.1 Sinocyclocheilus rhinocerous | reverse complement strand
TTTTAGAGAAGAAAAAAATCCCCCACTGACTTTCAAAGCTGCTAACAACTTTCTACTTCGAGGATCTTGATAGAAATGTTGTGGAGTGAAAAGTACAATATTTGTCTTTCAAATGTAGTGAAGAGTCATACGTTTCCAGAAAAAATAATACTCAAGTAAAGTACAGATACTCAAAAAGTGTACTTAAGTACAATACTCAAGTAAATGTACTTAGTAACTGTTCGCCTCTGATTGCACAGTGCTATGCAGTGTGTATATGTGTGCAGAGAGAAAGAGATGCGACACAGTGGTCTTGTCTGTTCCTTTGTTAATGGGCTTAGACAGATGTTAATTAAAACAGGCTTTCCTGCTAGAGATAAAGCAGCAGTCTGTGGTCTGAAGTCATAAGCCTTTGTCCTGACAGACTCACACATAAACCATGCAGCCACAATAACAGCAATCCAGAGGTTATTGTTTAATCCAACCATCCCGTTATATGAATGATGGCATGTGTCAGTCACCTTGCACCCAATTTCCTCTTTCATTTTTATTCTCTCACACACATACACAGCCATATGGACAGGCAGCAGGACACAGAGCAACACAGAGAGAGAGAGATTAACAACTCTCATGCACTTTTCCATCTCTCTCTCCCCATGTTCCAAACGGTTCATTCGTTCACTTCCCTCTATCTCTCAATCTTCCCTGGACCCCGACCCCCAACTTCCTCTTCTCATGCATCCTTTTCCCTTCACTGTCATCCATCCTGCAATCTTTCAGTTCAAAGTTTTCTTAAAGAGACAGTACATCCAAAAATAATCATTATTTTTTGTCATTATGTACTCATCCTCATGTTTTTCCAAACCTGAATGCTGTTATTATGCATATAATTGAATGAATGAATGAGCGAGCGAACGAACGAACGAACGAATGAACACCTCATAATAAGTAACATTGTATTTATTTATTTATTTAGTTTACTAGATTTTAGATTCACTAGTTTAGTTAGTTTTAGTTCTTAATTTAGGTTTTTTTTTTTCAAAGAAACAGTCGGCAGATACATTTTTTTAAAATCTAAAATCAAACCTTGCTCTTCATTTTTATTTTTACCCTGTTTTTGATTGCGATTGAGATGTAGACCACAGCCCAGAGAGACCTCATAATGACCTGACAAAACGAGGGAGAATGATGTGCTCCTCTCCTCTTGATAATAATGAAATTAATCTCCAGAATATTCCGCTGGCTATTTACAGCTCGGACGCACTAAATCCAGTACACTAAATCTTTGATTACAGATATCAGAATACACAATGGTCTGAATCTAAGTCATCAAAACCAGATCGACGTTTCAATCCTGTTTTGAGTGAATGTGGATTATCTTGAACCTAAACCGAATAACACAGCCCTAAGACTGGGATGTACTAGTCTTAGACACACATACAAACATATTTCCATCAGAGCGAGATGCCAGACTCAATTCCTGAAACTGACCTAAAAAGACCTCCACACATACACACACACACACACACACATTTAGTGTCTGTGTGAAAATACATCATGTGCCAGTCATATTTTCAGACTAGTATTGTTGCAGGACTGATTGTTTTTGACTGATTCTCATTGTGAAGGTTAGATTTTTGTTATCCCTCACATAAACACACAGTAACATTTATGTAGTATATACTCTTGACTACATATATTATACTATATTATATTGTATTGTATTATTTAATAAATTATATTTTTTTGTATTTTTGTCACATTTTTCTAGTATGTTTATTGGCATATTTTAAACTGAAGAAGCATATTAATTTCTGATCTATATTTTTTTCATGCAGTGTAAACTACATGCATTCCTTTTGTATGTGCATGATTATCCTTTTTATTATATTTTTCCACCATTGTCTAGTAGGAACTGTCATGATTCAGATTCATACAGTTTATTAAGACATGTTCAATTGATGAAACATACACATTTTCTAATCTATTTACTTTCTTTTTTTTCAATGCAGCTTTAGTTATAATTTCCTTATTTATATTATATTATATATTATATTATACTTTGCATTTTTGTAACACAATCATATACTTTTTACTGACATGTTTAATTGACGTAACTAAATTTCTGATCTATTTACTTTCTTTTTATTTATTCCTAATTTGTGTATATGTGTATATTATATAGATATTTAGATATCGATAAATAATATAAAAGGACTGGGTTGTTCTTAGAGTGGCTGAGAGCCATTAAAACCTACAAAAATACTAGTACACTTTGAACTACTATTAATAATTTGAATGCAAAGTTAATACTTATTAATCGTATTTTTCAATCTATACTGTATATGACACCCTGGATGCATTTAAAAAGCATGCCACATCAGATACTCTAATACATTCCTCCTCTGCATTCATACTCAAGTGTATTCATCTTAAAGGTCCCATGACATGCTGCTTTTTGGATGCTTTTATATAGGCCTAAGTGGTCCCTAGTACTGTATCTGAAGTCTCTTTCCCGAAATTCAGCCTTGGTGCAGAATTTCAGCCTCTACGAGCCAGTCCCACAATGAGCTTTCCTTAGGACGTGCCATTTCTGTGTCTGTAGCTTTAAATGCTAATGAGGAGGAGAGAGGCGGGGCAACTGCCATGCTTGGCTCGTTTGCAAGCCATGATGTCTCTCGAAGAAAAAAAAATATTGCGCTCGCCTCGCATGGTAGTAGCTCATTTTCTCATGGTCGGGCCAAATTCTCTGGGTGGGCAAAGCAGAGAAAGGGGAGGTAACCTTTCCCCGTATGACGACATAAAGGGAAGATTCCAGATTGGGCCATCTGAGCTTTCATTTTCTCAAAGGCAAAGCAGGATACCCAGGGCTCGGTTTACACCTATCGCCATTTCTAGCCACTGGGGGACCATAGGCAGGCTAGGGGAACTTATATTAATGTTAAAAAACCTCATAAAGTGAAATTTTCATGCCATGGGACCTTTAAGGGAAGCAGAGGTATCATAAAAATGTGAGATATTCCATCCCTTCCCCCTGGAATCTCCACTGCTAGCCTGCTAATCCAGACCCAAGCATCAGGATAATCACAGCTCAGTGTACGACTGACACAAAGAGAGGAGAGGACAGAAATGTCATTATATTATATACTTTGTATTTTTGTCACATTTTGGTAGTATGAACCGTCATATACTGTATATTGACATGTTTAATTGACAACTACATTTCTGATCTATTTACTTTCTTTTTATCTGTTCCTAATTTATGTATATGTGTATATTACATAGATATACAGAAATAGATAAATAAAAGATAAAGGTTGGGTTGTTCTTAGAATGGCTGAGAGCCATTAAAACCTACAAAATACTAGTACACTTTTGACTACTATTAATGATAATTTTAATGCAACGTTAATACTTATTAATTCTAATTTTCAATCTATATATTACACCCTGGATGTATTTAAAAGGCATATCGCATCAGATACTCTAATACATTCCTCCTCTGCATTCCTACTCAAGTGTATTCATCTTAAGGGAAGCAGAGGTATCATAAACATGTGAGATATTTCATCCCTTCCCCCTGGAATCTCCACTGCTAGCTTGCTAATCCAGACCCAAGCATCAGGATAATCACAGCTCAGTGTACGACTGATACACAGAGAGGAGAGGACAGAAATGTCATCATCATAGCTCACTGCTGAACCACTGAGAAAGAGAGAGAGAGAGAGAGATACTAAATCACGCCATCATCGCACGCAATCAGCACTCTTATAAGTGGCTACACCGGCATACACACACACACAAACACGCACTCTGCAGCAGTTAAAGAGCCGGAGACTGTAGTTGTCCGACAGACAGCATTGCAATGCAACGCTGCACCAGCACAAAATGCATTTCTGACAAAACTGCAGCACATTCAGTTCCGATTGACATCTGAAATCTCAGAGCGCTGCAGGATATTGTGTGTGTTCCTGCAACCAGCTCAGTATGTTTGATATATTGCAGGGGTTTCAAACTAATTATTTAACTATAAATGTAAAAATTAAAAATATTACATTATATTATATTATTTGTATGCTAATTTCTATAAATTATATTAATCAATTCAACATTTTAATATGTACATTATATGTATTTTATATTTTATTTTATGTTTGTAAATTTGTTAATATATATAAATTACAGTAATCAAAAATTTGAAAGATATTTAATTAATTTGATATCAAATTGATTTGAATATATATGAATATACTATATAAAGTAAGTGCAAGGATTTTATTTCAGACAAACAGGCAAAGTAAAGTGTCTGGAGTAGCTGCAATCCTTCAAAAATCGAAATGCAGAAAGTGAACGTTGATTTGTGGGTTAAACTAACAGTTGAGTGATCATAATGTATGAAACTTTGTCTAGTGTATAGTAACTTAAGACTCCTGATATAGTGTATGTGATATATTGAGGGATATAATGCAGAGGTCTTGCCCTTTCTTCACTGCGTGAACAATTGTAAAGAGAAATGCATCATGGGAAAGTTGTGCTCGGTCTTTCTGATCTCTTTAATTGCTCTGACATGTTTTACTTGGCAGGCATGCGCACACATATAAATGCAGTTTAATCAGTCTTTGTGAAGTTTATCAAAGGAGGTGTCTTCCTCCGTATCTGTACTTAATCTGCTGATGGGCTTGAAGATCAGAGCTTCAGTGCGGCAGGAGGAAGGATTAAAGAAAGTAATAATCTTAGGGAGAAAAAGCCGGGAAGGAGGAGGGTGGAGGAGACACAAATAGTTTTTTTTCTTTGGGTCTTTTGGAGTTGTGACGAATTCACGTCAAGTAATTCATTGTCTGGAGGATTACACACTCATGGCAAACGCTCTGAGAGAACTAGTAAGATCAGAGAAGAGGAGAGACAGATGAATGGCCAAGGAAAACTCATTGGGGGAAATTGTTAAAATCCATTTAAACTTCTCAAAATTTCACAGCCTGTTTTTTTCCCCCCTTTATCCTTATGTGAACTCTGTAGCTACTAGTAGCATCAAATGTAGGGCCCCACTAGCTTGCATTTGATTGGGCGAACAGATAGTCCCAGATATATCTACAATTAATTACATTAATATACAATACAATAAATTAATATATACAACTAATTAAAAAAATTACATATAAGTAGGAAACTGGTCATTATTCATTATTTCTCATTCAGATTAATTGATGATCATATTTGATTTATTATTCATATATATTCATTTATATTAATGTCATCAACATTTGTTGTAGTATTACTGATATACCATCATAATTTTTGTTAATATTTTTAATTAGGCTTATTTAATTATTGTATATTTAATATATTTTCTGTTTTCATTTGAATTGTAATTAAAGTTTTATTATGTTGTGTGCTTTTGTCAGTTTTATTAGTTTTTTAATATGTCTATATAGTTTTTAAATTGTATTTATTATATGTATTTATTATTTTTAGTTTGTTTAGTTTTAGTTATTAAACAAAAATGTATTATTTTTACAATTATTTTAGTTCTAGTTTTAGCTAACAAGAATAATCCCGTTCATCGATGCATCTGAAATTGCATTGGAATTAAAAATACAAATAAAAACACTTTGCCACAAAACTACAACTTGAAATCTATCCCATATGAACAGCGACACAATCACTACAGCATTAACCAGTTCCCTGTGCTGAAACTGTGTCATGTGACTCACTCAGCCAACCAATGATCTCACCCTGGCAGCCTGCAAGGACAGTTATGCAGACCTCCCTTTCCCTCCACCATCTCTTTCTCTCTCAAACCTTCTTTATACCGTCCTCCTCCCCTCACACTTCTCTGTTTCCTTTCTTCTCTGTGATGAGAACAGCAGGATGAAGACAGCAGCAGATTTATGTTCATCCCTCTACACCCCTCCCCACCCCCAGCTGAGCGACCGCATTGACTTTATTTCTCACATTCTCTCTCTCTCAGTGTGGAACCAGGACAGTGATCTGCTTTAGTTCTCTAATGTGTGCAGGAGATAGTGCTGGAGTGTGTTATCTTTGCTCTGAGCGCTTAACATTAAGACCTGTGCACAGTCTGAAGCGGTAGATACAACTGACCCGCTCTCATGGCAGACGGAGAGCGAGCCCTTTCCATGCCATCTATTTTGCGTTTGCATGTTGTTCTGCAAAAATTCAGTCGGAGCCAAGGACAGAACTGACACCCCAGCGGTGCATTTTAAGCATTTTTTAAGACGCTTGTCCCCCGGTGAACGTGTGTGTGCTTGTGTACTTAAGGTTTAAAATATGCATCTATAAGAGCGCAAAACATCTTCAGAGGAGGTCACTGTTGGTTTGAGAGTATATGTGTAATCTTGTTTATTCACACTTTAGCTTCACTTGAGCTGCTCTGCTTGCTCTAGTTTTCCAGATATCTTCACATATGCGGTCCTCTTCGAGTGTGCCACTGTGACAACACTATAGTTTTTTACACTAGTGCGAGCCCATTCAAACTGAGAGGCCTTGCATTTGTATCTTTGATTATTATGTTTCTGGATTATTATAGACGTTATTTCGAGTTTTTGTTTCTGTGGTAAAATGCCAGGTAGCTCCACATAAAACCTCACTGGTCCTAAGTAGCGTTTCCTCATGTATATGAAATGCATGTTTTCCTAAATGAGTTAAGCGCAAACCCCGCCTCAAATTCCCTTCTAAACATTTCATTGGTCGTGTCAATCACAGTGCAGACTGCCTACACAATGAAAAAACAAATACAAACCCCAACTTTAACCATAGTGTAGCATTGGTAGCACATCTTGATAGATAGCATTACTGTTTCCATCCATACAAATGGATACAAATCCATCCACAGTTGAATCCGTTGAGTATGAACTTGACTATGACAGGTGACTGTATGATTGAGTTGACCAATGAAATTGGCTGTGGGGCAGGGTTTGCACTACTGGTTTGGGAACCAAAAATCTCAGCTTTTAAATGAGAAATGTGAGATATGGATGACAAGAATGTTTATATTAGAAGTTTATAATCAAATATTATATGCTAAATCCCTAAAATTCTACAGTGAAACCCATTTTAAAAAATGCTCTCCGTTTGATACCATACAGTCGCAGTGCATTGCTAGTGTGATTGAGACCGTAAACAGAGAGACCTGATCTGATTGGCTGTGTTTTGTGATTGACTAGGACATTCCACGCCCCATTTCAGGGCGCCGTGTCTTAAGAAATGAGCTTCATCCAAAATCACACACTATCTTATAGTATAGTATCTTAGAGTAGCTACTGCATTTGGTGAGAAACTTATTTCACAACCATTAAAAAAGTATGTTCTACACTGTCAAAAAGGTACAAAGCTGTAAGGCCAGTACCCTAAGGTACAGAAGCTAAAAGGTACATCTTTGTACCTTATTTAACCCGAAATGGTACATAGTTTTAGTAACTTAAAGGTACATATTTGTACCTAGTAAAGTATTTTAAATTTTTTATACCTTTTTTCTGGGAGTGTATATTGTGTAAAATGTATGATCCAGATGTCATGTTTTCATTGCCATGTGACTTGCATTCACATCTCCTCTCCCGTGGCCTCATGGGGTAGTAAAGTGTCCATTGGGTGCGCACTTCAGATTCTCAGCAGAAGTAATAGGTAATCTTTTTGCCTAATATTTTATGAATTCTGTGAATTCAGACTTACTACTCTTTTCACATACTGTTTTTCACCATCTCTATAGTAAGGAACTAGGCATATTAAGATGAGTGATGGTGTTATTATAGATTTTAAAAAGTCTAAAACTCTGCAGAAATTACCATTCATATGTCTACATTTATACAGTACAATCAAGTCACTCTGAAACTCTGCAGGTCATTTGCATTTCCTTTTCCACCATTATGTCGCTCGAAACTCATTTGACTATCAAAATACACATCAAAATGCTTGGCAATCACTTGACTTATTAAAATATGTATTAGGATTTGAATCCGGGTCTATGTGCGATTTGTCTGTCTGTATATTGTGGAATGAGTATTTAATATCTATCTATATGTTACACGCAAACAGGAAACCCACAGCCTCCACTTCCTGTGCCTTTCCTAAACTCTCTTACCATCTCCCAGCAGTGACTGAGCACCCAGCCCAGGTGCAGATCCAGCCCTGAGCTCAGGTGCTGAGCAGGGAAAAGGTCTCTGCCAACTCTCTGTCTCGGATGCGGCTAAAGTGTTGAATTAGCAACAACGTTTTTGCTCTTCCTGCTCCTCATCATCATTAACCTGATGAGGAAGGCGAGAGGACGCAGAACAACTGCAGAGCAAATGCAGGACAGACACTTAGGCGAGAGCGTCCGACAATCTCTCCGGGGAAAGAGCTCAGAAGCAGTATTTGACTCTGCAGAGGAGAATGTGGCAGTCACATGTAGGTCATCCTTTTCATTTGTCTGAAGACCACTTTGATTTTGCAGGCTCGCACCAGCTAAAGGTAAATGTGTGTGTGAAAGCTGAAATTAAAACTTGAAATGAGTAATTACAAGGAAGGAAAGCTGACAAGAAGTAATTATTTGGAGATAACCAGCTATCTCTGCCATCTCTTATTAATGATTGAGAATAAAACAGGACTTTGGCTCTGTCTTTTGTAAGCTGTGCCACAGTTCAAAATGATAATTGTCTGACAGGGATGCAACAGGCACTTTTTAAGGGTGGGATGTAGAAGGGATTTGTATTTGTATATGTATATATATATATATACATATATATATATATATA
>NW_015641608.1:1086140-1099516 GCF_001515625.1 Sinocyclocheilus rhinocerous | reverse complement strand
TATATATAAAAAATATATACACTATACATATATATGTATATATATATATATATATATATATATATATATATATATATGTAAACAAAAACCTTTATTTTGAATGCGATTAATCGTGATTAATTGTTTGACAGCACTAGTACATATTACATAGAACAAGGTTTCCACATTTCTTTTCTTTTTTTTATGCAGTATGCTGTTTGTGTGATGTGCCTTTTCACAGATAAGTAGATGGGTTATGCGGTCACTGAGTGAGCCAGCGAATGCCGCAGAACAAACCGCTCACGTTCAGCGGTCATCCGCTCACTATGCCTGAAAATAAGGTCACCACGGCAACACACGGCCCCACAGCTACAGCCCTGTTTTCTCACTACACGCACGTCACCCTGATGACGACATGCTGCTGTCTGACCAGAGCCATGCAGACATACACAAATGCAAGTAGCCTACACAAAATCAGTCACCGTTCCCCACACCCATAACTGATCTATTCCTACTAAAAGAAAAATATAAACCAGGTCAAAGTGCACAAATCAACACCATATTCATCTAGAGTCTCATACTGACAGGGATCAGCCTTCCAGCCGCTCTCATTCACATTCATATTAGTCAGAGCAGCCAAGCCGCTTTCAAACACAGCTGTATCATGACAAATCTGATTCACAAGAACTGTTTCCAGCCCACATATGCCACAATAACGTATGAAAGCTCTAGACAAGTTAGCACGGCCCTCAAGAAGTGTGATGTCCTACCTCTAAAGTACATCTTAACACTTTAACACTTTTTTTTGAGGTAACATGACATCGCATGAATGGTAACAGAAGCTCCTCACACCTATCTGGCCGGGTTAAAAAGTCAGTGTGAAATGTGGACAGACAAGAAGATCTCATTAGTATTCATAGCCTTTCATGTGAAACATTTATATTTACATTTGGATAGACATGACATGTACAATATCATCATATTGACAGCATCAATGCTCAAGCACAATCTGATAGCGGGACTCTCATTTAGCAGTGAACTATGGAAAAACTTTGCCAGAAAACCTATTTTAAATGCCAAAATTATGTATTTCAGTCTCTTTAAAAAAGTTTAAAATCCTTTCAGAAATTTGTATTCTTGAAGCCAATATAATGTCCAATTAGGTGAGTATTTTATCTGTGAAATACATTAAAATCAATCTATTCATTAAATGAATTCAACATTCCATGAACCTCATTAACATTTGCATATCATGAAATTTGTTCATACATGTTTATTTTACATGTCAGATTCTGTGCAAATGTTGGAAGGACAATAGTGCTTATGTCTCTAGATGTGTGAGCTGTTTTTCTCAAATACCACCTGATAAAGCATGTGCAGACACATCCAACATCACACAAACATAAAAAGGCACATCTCAGCATACCTTTACACTCATGCAATGCGCAAGATACACCTACACATCTATAAAAGCATTGGGAAGCAGAAATGTTTTGAATGAATAGAGCTGGACATCAGGAAGGAGGTTGAGTGTGTTAAAATCCATTCTCCTGTCCCATATCAATAAAGCGAGAAAATAAAGTGATCCACTGGCACATTAATTTCCTAAAAGAGTGTAAATACTGACTATGAGCATGACTGTCACACTATCAAGACATTCTGACCAGTCTGAAACATTGGCTCAACCAATGGCATAAGTTTGAGGCGGGGTACCTTCTTGCCCAGTATTGTTTTTGCAATACCATTTAGTGACACTAGTGGTGCAGAAATCACACAATTCACCTTTAAACTGCTTGCAGTATTATTAGCAATTCTGTTTATCAGGTATTGTGCCTCTGAGAACAAACACACATCAAGCATCTGCATTAAAAAAACATCTGCAAACAGTGCACAGAGAAGATTAATGTTTAATTCAAAGTCTAATTAAGCATGTCAAAGCATAAGAGAGAAAGAAAATGTGTGTGTAGTCAAAGGAACATGGGCAGCCTCAGCCGAGATCAAACATTCAGGATATCAGCTCTGACAGACACTGTTTACACCTAGTATTAACATTAATTTCACAAGTGGTCAGTTCTATATACAAGTGTAAACACGGTCCAAAACAGTTGCAATCCGAACACTCAGACGACATACGGAGGTAGTCAGAAACGCATTGGACCACATCGCATTTGTCCCAGACAAAATAAAAGGACCTCATGCTCACCTCTCAATCACCAGTTGCACTAAAACAAGGGTTTACTTTACTGGTTATGTGCAGTTTTTAAAGAAAATAAGTGTCTAATTGAAAAAATTGGAATGCAAAACATATTGAAAGACCTGAGTGGTTCCATGAAATGTTAATACCAAGTAAACCTGTCTTGCCTGAACGCTTGTGACTGGATCACCTGAGATAGATGTTAATACAAGATACTAGCATGTGTGTGATTGATTTTGCAATCATTCCTATCCAAGAATGAATACCCACCACAGCGCTACAGAGAAATCTGTGAGAAGTTCAACATACGATAACAAAGAAAGACAGAAAGGAAAAGATACTGATACGTAAAAAAAGAACAGAGACATTCTGGGCAAAGCAAAACACAGCTAGCTGAAAGTACAAGAAAGAAGGCCAGTGTGTGTGAGAGAGATGAGAATAGAAGCTTTCTGTCAACATATATGAAGATGAACGACCGTGCTCCCATCAGCCAGCCAAACAAAAACGGACTACACAACGCCTCTCTCTTCTCTTTTTCAACGCATACACATCTACCCATGACACTCACATACACAGGGACATAAATCATAAAACACGGCTCATACGGTGACACAGAGACAAAAGACTGAAAGACCTCATCCTAAGAGATCCAAGCCAAACAAACGCATGGACAGATGGTGCAGGAAATGACCTTATCTGTCTTCTAACCATTCATCCCTCTGAAGACACCTCACTGTCCTGGTCCACTCCAATCCTCCTTTTCTTTCATGCTATACACACCAATTTCAGCATGTCTGTGTTGTGTATGGTCTAGACTCTAAAAGCAGCGAGGATTTGTAATGCAGTCTATTGTACTACGCTCAGCCTTACACACAAACTTACACGGCACAATTGTGTTTCTGCCAAAGACCCGGGATCAATATAACCAGCTTTCACCCAAACACACTCACGGTACTCTCGCGCTGAATGCAGAAGTGTCTTTTTAACAGTGCAGCACACAATGAAGAAGCTCTTACAGTGTTTGCTGCCACGAACGCGTATATTTTACTCTTTTAAGGAGTGTTTGGTGATTTTGCCCCAAGAGAGTAGTTCAGCTTGAATGTTTTATGTTCCGTGCAGCTCCAAGAGTGACTGAATATGCTGTTGTCAGATATCCGGTGGGTGTTTGAGTACCTGTGTTTTGTTTTTCTGAATGGTGTGCCTAGCAACGGTGCGCTCAGTCCTTTTTCCTTGTGCAAAGATAACATACATTTTATATCTAACAAATATATGATAAATGACAGTAAAAACCTTCTTAAAATGTCAGAAATCCAAATTCTCCTGACTGTTTGATGCGGAAACACACCTGCGCACACACATTAGGTCATCTCAGCCATGCTGCAGTGTTCTTCACTGCTTGGTAGCATCACAGAACGCAACCATAACCACCTCTACACCACTGTCCCCTGCCATACAACTACAATAAAAAGCACAACATGATGAATTTGTCCTTTTTAAATGACATTATAGGCATGATAATACATCTAGAAACTTCTACACACATATGCAAGCAATGCACAAACACATACAGGTATGCAAGCAATTGTTTAGGTAAAAAAAGGGATCGATTGGGATTTATGCAGGTTAATGATGTATGGACGCGCACACACACACACACACACACAAACACACACCTAAACACACAACCAGATGCACACATTGCAGTACTGGATGGGATGGGGTACAGTGCGACTTGTCCTGTATAAGACTAGATGAGATGGTACTTATGGGACGCAACTCATACCAGACAGGCACACAGGACAATGTGTGTTACTCACAGTTCTGAGTAGAGGATGTGCAGGTTGCCCACATTGTCAGTGTAGTTTGCTGGACTGAGCCAGGGCAGAACCAACAGCAGCAGAGCCTTCATGACCCTCTCTCTCCAGGGTCTTGAGTCTCTCTTTCTTTTGCTTTTTTTCTCTTTCCCTAGGCTGAATGCAGTGTTTCCTATCCGGCTTCCTCCCTGCCCCTTGCCTCCTCCACCTCTACTACAGTTCTGACCCCCCCTCCCGCCTTTCTCTCAAGTAAAAAAGCTATTCTTCCTTTTCCTTTTCTTCTTGTTTCTTTGTCTTTCCACTTTTCTTTCTTTCCTTCCTTGCCTCCCTCAGGCTTTTAGCCCGGTCATCTCAGCAGTAGAGAGATCAGCAGCAGTAGAGGGAGAGGAAAAGACTGGGAGCGCTGCCAGCGGAGGAGAACAGAGAGTGCAGGATGAAGAAAGACTCGAGAAGAAAAGGAGGCAGGAGCGGCATCTGGAGCGGGCGCAGGTGCACTGGAGCCGAGATGAAGAAGAAAAGAGAAGGTTGAGGTAGAAGGAGAAGAGGAGGCAGAGAGCGGCGTTTGCTGGCACGCCCGTCGGGTGCGATGGTTGCGTTGCAGTCTAATCTGTCCTGGGCATCATCCAAGAGTGAGAGGATTTACGCTCACGAGCCCACATACTGCTGTGAATGTGCGAGGGAGAGTATGTGTGAGTGTGGCAACACAGCGTCTGACTTATACTGCAGCATGCTCTACAGAGAGAGAGAGAACTGGGGTGAACCAACTGACACGGGAGAGAGGGGGAGATGCAGGCTTGGGTGGTCCATCTATCATTGTCCGTATGCCTCAAAGGTAGAGCGTGTGGCAAAGACCACCCCCCTCTGCAACGCAACGGTTCATTCAGCTATGAAGCGGTGTGTGTGTTTATGTGTACGTGTGTGTAGAGGGTAGGCATGTGGAGGATGGATGATGGACAGTAGGATAGATGAATGTATAGATGAACAGATGGATAGACAGAAAGAGACAGATAGAAACAGACATCTGTCTGTTCAGCTGTGTGACTCTAGCGATAGATAGATAGATAGATAGATAGACAGACAGACAGGCAGGCAGGCAGGCAGGCAGGCAGGCAGGCAAGCAGACAGGCAGACAGACAGACAGACAGATAGATAGATAGATAGACTCTATTTATAGCTTGAATATTCTTCAATCATTCTCCAAAGAGACAATAACTCACAAGATCACATAATCAGACAATGGTTATAGGTTCATAGATCTCCAAACTTTACAGCAGTTTCAATAACTGTATGATTTGGTGACAGTATAGTATGTGCTATCATCAATATTGCAGGTCTGTAAGAGCCTAAGGACATCCTAAGGCGGTACATTCCCTCCTCTCTACCCAGATCTGATCTAGGATTCCAGGAAAGTCTGTACACCGCCAAATACATGCTTATGCACACTGAGAGACAAAGTGCATCTAGAAGTGCTTGACTGCAAACACAAAAAAATGTAACCAGACCAACATACAGTACAAGATACAAAGTTCTCAACATTTGATACAAAGCTCCAGAGCACATGCAAACTAGCTAAAACGCATCAAAGCAGCATCAAAACTGACTCAGTACACCAAATATTCTCACCACACAGTTTTGAGTCACCAGTGTGAAGGAAGCCTCACGGTTAAACATCACATGACCACAAATGCTAGGACACAAACACAATCTGTAGCAGCTGACATGTAAAAATGCATCTCTTGAGCTTACATGCATGGAATCAAGAGGAACTTTGTACTTTGTACAAAAGTTCTCAAAAAAAAAAAAAAATGAAGTGAATTGAAGGCCATTCTTACATAGAAAGAGTCTTTGGCTGGTCCTCACCAGTTCTTGTTCCGCTTAAGTCCCGTCCCATTTTGAATGTTGTCCAACTTTACAGTCCCGAACCAACTAAGACCACTGGAGACCAGACCACATCGGAGAAAGCAGGGAGTGGAAGAGAAAGACAAAGAACGATGAACTGAAAGCCCAAGAGCCCAGAATATAAAAAGAGAAGGATGTGGGAGGGGAGAGGAGCAATAGTATGGAAAGAAGCAAGTGTGGGTTTTTGGTTGACTGGAGAAAAGGGCAAGTTGATTATGTTTCCGTAAGTGGAATTTTAAATGAGAGGGAAACTTTCCATTAACGCCAGTAACAAAATGCAATTAATTTCAACAGAGGCCCTCAGGCCTGTGGAGCACTAATGATTCAGAAACAGTCCACAGGAACGACAGAGACTCTACCATCCTGAAAATGGCGAGAGTGAGGGAGAGTTCCAATAAAAACCATTAGTTAGCATAACGTCCCCAAAGGCACTGAGGTGGAAGATATCTTAGTCGGTTAAACAGAGGTCACTGTGGGGTTGCTACCTCTTGAGGAGTGGAGAACAAAAGAATCCTCTAACGAAATAAACAAACAAATGCATGCACGCAGACGGAGATGTGCTCGACACATGTCTTTTATTGAGGCGAATCGCTGACAAGAGTCTTTTATGAATGACAATGAATGAAGAGCTGCTTATGAATGCCAATGAGAAGATGAAGAGTATCAGTCACATTCAGCAATTCAAAACTTGCTTATACAGTTCAATACATTAAACTGTGCTTTGCCAATCCTTCATGTTAACCTCAAATTGAAGATGAGTCCTTACTGAAAATGTCCTTTTTTAACCAATAAAACTTATTAGGACTAGGGATGGCCTCATATTTATCTCCCCACCACTATTTTTTCATGATTTCATCTGGTTGTAAACATTACAGTGTGGTCACATTTACTGTTGCTTGGCGAAATTTCACAAGTGAAATCTAGTCAGTTCAATGGGAATTGGTGTAATGCAATTTCGCCAGATAAACTTCTGGTGGTGAATACATTTCCCTCTGCTAATTTTCAGCAATGTCCAATAACAAGCCTCTTGGTTGATGTTCATCAGTGACTTCTGTGTGGGCAGAAACTCGTAACTAAGCAACAAAACAAAACAGAAGATCCACAATGGACGAGCGGCAACTACTCAGCCAGCACCAACACTATAAACCTGTCAATAAAAAAGTCTGTTTGGAAAGCAGTTATTTAGGGTTGGTTTGATTGCTGGCTGGCAGAATAGCTTTGGATGTTCAATTAATTGTCACTATACATGTAATTCATGGTATTTTGTCACATCTGGTTCTGCTTTTTTTTTCTCTGAGCAACGGTAAATGTGACCGCACCATGGTAAGGATCAGGGTTGTAGAAAGGCCGGAAAATGGACAGACACAATTATAAAACTTATCAGCTTGGCTCATGAATATTGAAGGGATAGTTCACCCAAAAATGAAAATTCTGTCATTAATTACTCACAAATTAAGATATTTTTGATGAAATCCAAGAGCTTTCTGACCCTACATAGACAGCAAAGGAAATAACATGGGTTCAAGGCCTAGAAAGGTAGTAAGGACATCATTAAAATAGTCCATGTGACATCAGTGGTTCAACTGTTCCACCATAAAGCTACAAGAATACTTTTTGTGAGCAAAGAAAACAAAAATAACGACTTTATTCAATAATTTCTTCTCTTCTATGTCAGTCTTCAACACGCAGAGTTGAACGTAGAGGTAGAACCCAGACGCACTGCGCCTTGTTTACAAGCAGAGGGATATGCGAGTAAGAGAAGAAATTGTTGAATAAAGTCATTGCTTTTGTTTTCTTTGCACACAAAAAGTATTCTCGTAGATTCATAAAATTAAGGTTGAACCACTGCTGTCACATGGACTATTTTATCTATGTCCTCACTACCTTTCTGGGCCTTGAACGTGGTAGTTGCATTGCTGTCTATGGAGGGTCAGAAAGCTCTCAGATTTCATTTAAAATATCTTAATTTGTGTTCTGAAGATGAACAAAAGTATTAAGGGGTTTGGAACGACATGAGGGTGAGTAATTAATGACAGAATTTAAATTTTTGGGTGAACTAACCCTTAAAAAAAATTACCTAATTTATATTTAATAGGCCAGTTAAATTAAATATTTGACATAATTGACAGTTAAATAAGCATTTGCCATAGTAAGGTGGCTGCTTAGTGTTTGCATCAATGCAGCTGTTTGGCTTCAGGTAAAATAAACTTCAAAAACAATGATATTTCTCAAAAACAGTGCCCCTGGTAGTATTCGGGTTATGATGAAAGCAATATTGCTCCAGGACCAACAAAAGAAGCAGATCCATGTTCTACTTAGCTAAATCACATTGTACGTTTTCCAAACCTGTCTACCACCATCCTAAATTTAATCAAGAAGCTCAAATCTTGTTAAGATCACTACTATCACATCAAAAACAACTCTGAGGGTGATTTCCTCACCGGCTCCTGATGTGTCCCTCCATTTCTCCCCGCGGCATCACTTCAGTGCAGTGTTCGGTAAAGGGGCAGGACACCATCAGTTTATCCAGCAGCTTGTGCACCAGCAGGCTGGACTTGCGACAGGTCTGCAGCATCAGGGGAGTGCGGTCCACCGGGCAGAAGTCGCTCTCCAGCAGGAAGTTTGTCAGGCACTCCTGGCAATAGGTATGTCCACAGGGGGTGTCCAGTGGCCGGATCAAAGGCTGAAGGCAGATGTGGCACATAAGGTCATCATCCACCTCCTCTTTGTAGGAATATTCATGGTTCTCCTCCTGTAAGTGCCGTTGTCCACAGACATGGCAAAGGTCAGGAGGAGGGGACGTGGGACTGATTCCTGTTGCACCGCAAATGGGCATCGCCACAGCACCCTCCTCTTCCTGATCACTCATTGTGTAATTGTGTCGAAGCTTTACTGAATCTTTGTGGTTGGAGGGCTTTGTTGTGTCAGGTTGCGTTTTGAGCCATCCACCTGTATGGGAGGAGCACATAAAAAAAGAAGAAGAAAAACGAAAGGAACTGTCATTAATGGCAAATAGGTGTGTCCACATAATAATCTTGTTAGCTGTGTTTGCTGGAAAGGCAGTTCGCACACACCCAAAGACACAGTTTAGCAAAAAGAGGGCAGCAAAAATGAGTTTTTACTTTCTGCCCGTTCTGCTCTTACTCTATTTTTATTTCTCCCCGCGGCATCACTTCAGTGCAGTGTTCAGTAAAGGGGCAGGACACCATCAGTTTATCCAGCAGCTTGTGCACCAGCAGGCTGGACTTGCGACAGGTCTGCAGCATCAGGGGAGTGCGGTCCACCGGGCAGAAGTCGCTCTCCAGCAGGAAGTTTGTCAGGCACTCCTGGCAATAGGTATGTCCACAGGGGGTGTCCAGTGGCCGGATCAAAGGCTGAAGGCAGATGTGGCACATAAGGTCATCATCCACCTCCTCTTTGTAGGAATATTCATGGTTCTCCTCCTGTAAGTGCCGTTGTCCACAGACATGGCAAAGGTCAGGAGGAGGGGACGTGGGACTGATTCCTGTTGCACCGCAAATGGGCATCGCCACAGCACCCTCCTCTTCCTGATCACTCATTGTGTAATTGTGTCGAAGCTTTACTGAATCTTTGTGGTTGGAGGGCTTTGTTGTGTCAGGTTGCGTTTTGAGCCATCCACCTGTATGGGAGGAGCACATAAAAAAAGAAGAAGAAAAACGAAAGGAACTGTCATTAATGGCAAATAGGTGTGTCCACATAATAATCTTGTTAGCTGTGTTTGCTGGAAAGGCAGTTCGCACACACCCAAAGACACAGTTTAGCAAAAAGAGGGCAGCAAAAATGAGTTTTTACTTTCTGCCCGTTCTGCTCTTACTCTATTTTTAATTCCCTGAGCTGGCAGAAGGATAAATATCAGACTGATCCAAAACTCATTTTATATTCCACTGGCAACATAAATATCAATATTGCACCTGAGACTCTTAATAAACCCAGTTGGAGAAAAAGAAAAGTCATTTTATAACTAGCAGTTATTCAGTAGAACTTTTAAGCATGGTCACACAGAGAACAGCTACTTTGCTAGCATTATTCTGGATGTTTCCAGAAGCAGTTATACCTGGCTTCATGTGAGCCTGTCATTTACTAGTGGAAAGAATTGTGTTTGTGTGTTTCTATGTAGCTGAGTTTACATAAACTCCTAGCTTAGCTTTAGCTTCATGCCATTCTGAACCTGTAACTTTGTTTATTTATTTACCTTTGAAAGGAGAGAGTGAGCTTTTTGGAGCTTGACAGACATAGTCTCTGTAAACTGTTGTTTTATAATAAATGAATAAATGTTCCACAGTAAAAACAACCGCATACAGGTTTTGAATGACATGTGGGTGAGTAAATAATGGCAAATGTTTAACTTCATACTTTATCTTGTTAAAGAAATGCTGTGGTCAGGATGTTCTTGCATAAGAAGGAGTGTATCACCACACCTGTTGTATACAGACAACTCATTTGCACGTGGGAGTTTGTATGGTTATGATGGGAGTGTAATATTATTACTGCCATAAAATTTTGTCTGGAGTGTCTCACTGAGTACAATCTCTGCACTGAACACATAGTGTACACTCTCAAAGTCTCATTATATCTTTCTGTGAGTTTGAATATGGCTTCTCCGATTTTGTGAAGTCACCCACTGTTGATTTGAACAGGAGACCGTTGAACGACAGTGCACTGCAGGTGAATGCATGAGAATAGCTTTATTGTCTGCCTCCCTGTAATCTGATCTGAGCTTAACCAGGACTATATAAGAGGACACACACACACACTCCCACCCATAAAGGAGTGTGCCCAAGGACACAGTTATACCTGGCAACCCTGCGTTCTCCGTAAATCATCATCTCTTTAATGATCCTTCAGAGTGACGATATGGCTTGAGTATGCAACTGCATTGCATTACACACACACACACACACACACACAATAATCGCTTTTACCCTGCGGCTCTTATTCAATTGGAATTTTCCATTTTCTTTTGTCTTCCCGCATTCAAAGGCACTTCTAGTGAAAAATCCATTGTTCTAAACAAACAGAATGACAGGACTTAATAGCTACTTGTTTCATTTTACTTTCTTTCTTTCAACTCTGACTCTTTCACTCATATTTTCCTCCGAGGAGATAATATTGTTTCTCGGGTGACCTTTGGCACAGAGGAAAGCGGTGGTAAGTGTACTAAGCTTAAAAGAGTGTTAATGGCATTAAAGTGCACAATCAACCAGAAAGCTACACAAATAAAAATAACAGTATAATCTTAGATCCAGTGGGATCAATGTTTAATGACTGAAAAAGCTGAAAATATCCTCAATAAATGGTTTAATGGAAGGAATATACAGACAAACACAGAACATGTAGTGTGTATTAATGGTTCAATCATTTGTGCCTAATCAGCCTTGTCTCGTGTGTGTGTGTGTGTTGTGTGCCAGCACTTTTATATCACTCAGCACAGACAAACATACTTTCCCATCACACAAAGTGCACAGCAATGCAACAATGAAGGAATTAATGCAAAAGCAGACACAAAAATATATAGTGGGGTCCAAAAGTCTAAGACTACTAGTGAAAATGCTTATAGATGGCATTTTTTCCCTATAACATCTCAGCCTTTCAATACCACCCGTGCTTCTGATAGAATTGAACAGATACCACGCTTGATGAAGGCAGCACTGTAAGAAAAGAGGCAGCAGGGTGGATCTCTTGCTCTCTTGCTCCTGCTGTGGATCTGTATTTGACTTCACCACTCTTTGTTCAGACATGTTTTAGAAGAACATTCCACAGTGTATCGGAATCTTTGGATACTCTGATTTCAACCTAACGAGGAGCCTTAGGGTTCCCTTTTGATTAGACATTCAACTGTTGAGTCATATAGCTAATGAATAATGCAATAAATCCATACAGTGATTAATGCACATATAATGACTATTCAGTGGAAATTATGGATATTAATGAGCATAGCCACTCACAAAAAATAACATTCATAAAGAGATGATAAAAGTGGGTGTTCTGAGTGAGTGAGTGCATGAGGAAAATAATTACAAACAATGCAAATATATCTCAGAAGAGACATTTTGAACAAACACAGTCCACATGAGAAATGAGGTTATGTTTCTAGTATGTAGGAGAGGAACATCAAAACTTCATCCCAGCATAGCGTGGGGAGAGTTACATAAGTGTTCATATGGAAATGTACATAGCTCACCCCCACCCTTTTCGTTTTCAGCCTCTTCCTGTATGAACCCCTCTCCTCCTATCTTCCTCTTTAACCCACTTTTCTTCCAATACATTTTCATTCTGTTCCTTTAGGATCTTGTCTCAGTAATCCTGTCTGTTCCTCTCTATGCCATCTTTTGTTTCCACTGATGTTGTCACATATACAGTGTGGTTCAAAAATTCTTAGTGTGGTCTTTCAAATTTTAAAATGTTACATTTTAAAATATTTTAATTAAAAACTATTTAATATATAATATAATATAATATAATATAATATAATATAATATAATATAATATAATATAATATATAATGCCATCTAGCAGATGACAAGTATTTTGTAGGACTGATGTTTTACACTCCATAAAATGTCTTATCGCTGATAAAACCTAGAAGTTATGCCATATACAGTAAAATTCAATAAAGATAACAGCAAACATAGCAAAAGTGAGGCTATAATTTTCCATTTCCACACACACACATTCACGCATACTGACAGGTGACATGCTATTGGTTTTCCCGGCTAAAGAGCTGGTGGTCAAAACCGCTGACAAAATCTCAATCTAACCAAAAGAATAATGATGACGATGATCAATCTAAGCTAAAGGTGTTTACACTACAAATATATGAACATCAACACCTGCGCCATGCTTACACACATGCCTCCATGTGCACAAACACACATTTTCACAGGCTTTGTGACTTCAAAGGGTTCATCTTGCTTTATACACAAAGAAAGTTTCTCCACAGCTGTTCTGAGTCAACAAGTACATGATTATCAAACAAAAATCAGCATCAGGTGAAAGTTACAGACAAAATGTGCTGAGTAAATATATTCAGACCGGTGTATTTCTCCTGCTTACCTGAACAAGTAATCCAACCGCTCCGGCAGAGGGAAAATGAGAAAGGAGAGTGAATGAGAGAAAGTAAAAGAGAAAATAAGAGGACTTTGTCCCTGTGGCCACAGGTTAAAAATTTCCCTGATGTCAGGTAAACTTTGAAAGTTGTCCCAATAGTCTTCAAGTGAGTATTTCAGTCCAGAGACCCCTGGCCATCATATCATGCACTGGGACGCCAACTCCTGACTCACACATGCATGCACCTGATACAGGAAGTGAGAGAAAAGAGGCAGAGCTAAGACGGTAGGCAGGTAAACATGAGAACTGCCCTAACCTGCTTTGGTAGGGCCGGGAACTGGTTTACACACACACACACACACACACACACACACACACACAGTTTGCTATCCTTGTGGGGACTCTCCATAGGCGTAATGGTT
>NW_015641608.1:1079289-1085220 GCF_001515625.1 Sinocyclocheilus rhinocerous | reverse complement strand
ACACACACACAAACACACAAAAATAATTGCTTTTACCCTGCGGCTCTTATTCAATTGCAATTTTCCATTTTCTTTTGTCTTCCCATATTCAAAGGCACTTCTGGTGAAAAATCCATTGTCCCAAACAAACAGACAGAACTTAATAACTGCTTGTTTCATTTTACTTTCTTTCCTTCAACTCTGTCTCTTTCACTCATATTTTCCTCTGAGGAGATAATATTGTTTCTCAAGCGACCTTTGGCCCAGAGGAAAGTGGTGGTAAGTTTACTAAGCATAAAGAGTGCTATTGGCATTAAAGCATACAATCAACCAGAAAGCTACACACATAAACAGCACATTTTGATCTTAGATCCAGTGGGATCAATGTTTAATGACTGAAAATGCTGTAAATATCCTCAATAAATGGCTTAATGGAAGGAATATACAGACCTACACAGAACATAGTGTGTATTAATGGTTCAATCATGGTGTAATATTGTGCCTAATCAGCCTTGTTTTGTGTGTGTGTGTGTGTGTGTGTGTGTGTGAGTGTGTGTGTGTGTGTGTGTGTGTCAGCACTTTTATATCACTCAGCACAGACAAACACATACGTTTTCCTTCACACAAAGTGCACAACAATGCACCACTGAAGGAATTAATGCAAACGCAAACACAGAAATATATAGTGGGGTCTAAAAGTCTGAGACCACTAGTGAAAATGCTTATAGATGGCATTTTCCCCCCTAATAACATCTCAGCCTTGCAATACCACCTGTGCTTCTGTTAGAATAGAACAGATAGACATGCTTGATGAAGGCAGCACTGTAAGAAAAGAGGCAGCTGGGTGGATCTCTTGCTCTCAGTCCTGCTGTGGATCTGTTTTTGACTTCACCACGCTTTGTTCAGACATGTTGTAGAAGAACATTCCACAGCATATCTGAATCTTTGCATGCTCTGATTTCAACTTGAACGAATAGTTAGACAACCTATAAATGTTGAACTAAATG
Organism: Sinocyclocheilus rhinocerous; assembly: GCF_001515625.1. NCBI lineage: Eukaryota > Metazoa > Chordata > Actinopteri > Cypriniformes > Cyprinidae > Sinocyclocheilus > Sinocyclocheilus rhinocerous. The sequence goes on along the minus strand of NW_015641608.1, from coordinate 1,084,234 downwards.
CTGATTTGTGCTATTTGGCTGTTATAGCAATAAATATTAAATATCAAAATTAGATCTATAGACATTATAAAATCTATCTATCTATATCTATATGCATACACACACGCATACGCACACAATATTATATAATCATTTTGTTGAACAGGGTTGAATGGTCAAGTTATAGGTCCTACCAAGGACCCTTGCGGTTTACCTTTTGATTAAACATTCAACTGTTGCGTCATATAGCTAATGAATATTGCAATAAATCCATACAGTGATTAATGCACATATAATGACTATTCAGTGGAAATTATGGATATTAGCCACACACAAAAAATAACACTCATGGAGTGATGACAGTAGTGGGTGTTCTGAGTGAGTGAGTGCATGAGGAAAATAATTACAAACAATGCAAATATATCTCAAAAGAGACATTTTGGACAAACACAATCCATATGAGAAATGAGGCTACATGTTTCTGGTATGTAGGAGGGGAACATCAGAACTTCACGCCAGCGGAGCGTGGGGAGAGTTACATAAGTGTTCATATGTAAATCTACATAGCTCACCCCCACCGTTTCGTTTTCTGCCTCTTTCTGTATGAACCCCTCTCCTTCCATCTTCCTCTTCAACCCACTTTTATTCCAACACGTTTTCATTCTGTTTCTTTAGGCTCTTGTCTCAAACATCCTATCTATCCCTCTCTATGCCATCTTATTGTTCCACTGATGTCACATACAGTCTGGTTCAAAAATACTCTTTTAAATCTTAAAATATTTTAATTAAATGAAAAATTGTTTATTATATGATCATGCAATGTACTATAATATGTACACACACACACACACACACATTCACGCATACTGACAGGTGACATGCTCTTGGTTTTCCTGGCTAAACAGCTGGTGGTCAGAACCGCTGAAACAAACTTTCTCTTACCCAGAGAATAATGATGACGATGATCAATCTAAGCTAAAGGTGTTTACACTACAAATATATGAACATCAACACCTGCGCCATGCTTACACACATGCCTCCATGTGCACAAACACACATTTTCACAGGCTTTGTGACTTCAAAGGGTTCATGTTGCTTTATACACAAAGAAAGTTTCTCCACAGCTGTGCTGAGTCAACAAGTACATGATTATCAAACAAAAATCAGCATCAGGTGAAAGTTACAGACAAAATGTGCTGAGTAAATATATTCAGACCGGTGTATTTCTCCTGCTTACCTGAACAAGTAATCCAACCGCTCCGGCAGAGGGAAAATGAGAAAGGAGAGTGAATGAGAGAAAGTAAAAGAGAAAATAAGAGGACTTTGTCCCTGTGGCCACAGGTTAAAAATTTCCCTGATGTCAGGTAAACTTTGAAAGTTGTCCCAATAGTCTTCAAGTGAGTATTTCAGTCCAGAGACCCCTGGCCATCATATCATGCACTGGGACGCCAACTCCTGACTCACACATGCATGCACCTGATACAGGAAGTGAGAGAAAAGAGGCAGAGCTAAGACGGTAGGCAGGTATGAATGAGAACTGCCCTAACCTGCTTTGGTAGGGCCGGGAACTGGTTTACACACACACACACACACACACACACACACACACACACACACGGTATAACTGAGAGGAAGATAGCAGTCTCTTAACATTATACTACATAAATAAAGACATAAGTTTGTATGCACACTAAACAATGCCAAAAACATGGCTATAACTACAGTAGAATCTATCACAACAAATGTAATCACACACACACACACACACACACACACACACACACGGTATAACTGAGAGGAAGATAGCAGTCTCTTAACATTATACTACATAAATAAAGACATAAGTTTGTATGCACACTAAACAATGCCAAAAACATGGCTATAACTACAGTAGAATCTATCACAACACACAAATGTAATTTTTTAAAGGAAGTAAATGCATATATGCACCCACACCAAACCGAATGCAAATACACTGGCGGCATGTGGCAAGCTGTGACATGCCTCTGAGAAATCCTCGTACATAACCTTGAACAAAGTGCTTTAAGAACCCCAAACAATTCAGTAAAGCTGATTTTCACTATCCAGAGGCCCACACCCAACTAACGTCACCAGACAGAGAGCAACGGCTGGTCTTATCTTCGCACGCTGCATTTGATGATTTGGTTAGGATCTTTGTCTGGGTGGGGGTTACCTGCACAAAACCAACTGTGGATATTTGTCTTTGCTTGCTGTAGATTTGATTTCTCAGGAAACCGTGTGTCATAATGTTTGTGTGAGTATGGGCTTTGGGCTGTGTGATTAAGAAAGATTGTATGGAGATACAATATATCTATCTATATGTATATCTTTCTATCTACGTGCTTTTAGCTGCCATTATATTATTCTTCCAATTATTAATGAAAATGTTCATTTGCCTGTTTTGCTTGTTACTCCCATCAAAATGCTCAATTACAGAGTGCATTTGAAGTGGAATGAAGTCATTTAAAGTGGAATGTACTGCAAGTTAAGATCTGCACCTGGGCCCTATTTCACAAGGTTTTTCTCACTGAATATCAGCAGGCCTAACAGTAAATGCACTTAATTGTAATTCTCCAAAAATGCCAATATCAAATATCAACATCAATTATTACAGTAGAGCAATGGCAAACACTCTACGGGCATAACTGGTTGCTAAATAAATAAATAAACATGCATCCCGTCCATTTTCATTTATCTTAAATTTCAGTTGCTTTCAACTCCAGCTTTTAAATACATTTCTAAATTCATAGCTGAGGCCTTCAAGCTGACTTTGAGCTACTCAATCACACATTGAGTCACAAGTGACGTTCTATATAACTTTGTCATTGCTGAATTTATTAATCAAGGAAGGGAGAGCTGATTTTTCCAAACAGGTTTATATATTCTGACACATTGTATAAATGAATCAGAAAACACAAGTAACCAGAGGGTGTTTTTGCATCTACACACACGTGCATGTTTAAATGGGTCATTTGTGTTTGTGTGTCAGGGTGTGGATATTTAGACAATTACTGGTCTTTGAATCATGAGACAGATCACAAGTTTAAACTCTGAATAATTACTGTAAGTGTTTCACTTCATAGCCTAATAAACTTTGTTTTAAATAAATCCAAGACCACTAACATATCAACCAGCACATCAAAAACTAAAGACTCTAGATTCTAGAGTCTAGAATATGACACTAGACATTTTGATGAAATAAACAACATCTTGCCATTACTGTTAGTCCTATCATTATTTCTGAAAATGGTAAAAAAAAAAAAAAAACTTCCCTGAACCCCTGCTCAAACTTCCGGAAATACTTTAATGTAAAATGAAGTGAAATCGGATCCCAAGCCAAATCCCAAATCCCAGACCTTAACCAGAGAAAGAAGAGGAAGACTAAATGGAGAAAAAAGAGCTTATTGTGATGATAAGAGCAACAGTGGAGTGTAAGAGATATTAAAACAAAGCAGGTAATCAATCAGCTATGACAACTGACTGACCAGATGTAAAAAAACAAAACAAAAAACAGGTTTTATAGAGCTGTCTGCTTTGATTAATGTGAAATCAGTGGAGTACTTTCATCTGTTTATTCTGAAATTTGATTCTGGACTATAATATTCATGATGCCACTTTTACGTATTGATTTTTTGTTGTTGTCATTTTTCCCCAGATAAGGCACCTAATTTATGCGATGTATTTGGTTGCTTTTGGTTTCGGATTGAACACTACCTTTCAAAAGTTTGAGGTCTGAAAGACTTTAAAATATTTTTTAAAGAAGTCTCTTATGCTCACCAACACTGCATTTTTTTGCAGCCTTGCTAAAATAATATTACAGTAAAAACAGAAATATTTTGAAATATTACAATTTGAAAAAACGGTTTTATATTTTAATATATAATACGTGATTTATTTCTGTGGTGGCTAAGCTGACTTTTCAGCAGCCATTATTTCAGTCTTCAGTGACACATTTGCAGCACTCTTTGATCAGCATTTCTTTGAAATCGAAATCTTTTGTAACATAAAAAATTTCTTGCATACCTGAATAAGTTTGAAAAATGTGTGAATTTCTTTAAGAAAATCTTACCGACCACAAACTTTTGAACAGTGGTATATAACTATGATGAAACATCAAATATGTCTATGCACATTGTAACGGGGTGAAGAATCACACGACAAGGAAATCTTAATACCCCGGAGGGTGGATTTATTAGGGAGTTGGGTGGTAGGGAGAAAGGTCCGGGTAGGTGCTCCGGTGCCGTGAGTGCTCTCTTCCCGTCTTCCCAGTGCAGAGTGTCCGTGCAGTGCTCCTGTGGGGCTGGTCGGTCACACGCTGCTGTCTGTGGGAGAAATGAGAGGGCGAGTTAGTGCTTAGTCTCATGGAGAAGTCTCCCAGATGGCAGGGCTTGCGTGGCTTATGTGGCCGCCGCCTGATGAGCTGCAGCTGTGACCGATCAGCCTGTGATGAGGACGGCCAGGTGTTCCTTGCTTGTTGCCAGGGCGACGCTGATGAAGCTTCGGGACGCTCGTCACACTCCCCCCTCCCCCCAAGCGTCGTCCTGGTCCTGTTGATGATACGAGACAATAGGGGAGAGATAGGGGGTGGGTGGGGAGTGACCCTTGACAGACCTGCGAAAGCTGCCCAGATCCGAGAGAGGCCATCAGCGTTGGCGGCTCCCGTCCGATGACGCACCACAAAGTGGAAGTCCTGGAGCGCAAGGAACCATCGAGTCACCCTGGCATTGGTGTCCTTAGCGCCGGCCATCCACTGAATAACCCTAAAAAGGCTCGTACCTGGGTCTTGGTCTTGGGTCTCGGGGTGGAGCGTACCGCCTCCACCTTCTTCTCCTGCAGCCGAATGAGACCCCGTCCAACTTGGAAACCCAGGTACTTCGCCTCGGAGAGTGCAAGGTGGCATTTGCGAGGGTTGGCGGTGAGTCCAGCCCTCCGGAGCTCCGAGAGC
>NW_015641608.1:1078173-1078720 GCF_001515625.1 Sinocyclocheilus rhinocerous | reverse complement strand
TTGAAGCGTTCGACCAGTCCGTCGGTCTGGGGATGGTAGACGGTGGTCCTCAACTGCTTCACCCGCAACAGCCGGCAGAGGTCAGCCATTAGCCGGGACATAAAGGGGGTAGCCTGGTCAGTCAGGATCTCCGCTGGGATGCAGACTCGGCTGGAGAGCAGGAAGAGCTCCTGGGCAATGGCTTTGGTGGTGGCTTTTCGGAGGGGCACTGCCTCGGGGTACCGGGTGGCATAGTCCTGGGTCCATCCATGCTTCAGCCTGTCGTCCTCCCGCTGTTCCTTCCCAAATGAGCCCCCTCCCGTCACCTGTTGGAACACATCATAGAATAGGTTAGGATTTTGGGAGGGGAACTCACCTTCTCTCCTGCTATCCGAGGCCAGAAGCACGGGCCGCTGACGAGGTTCTGTCGTGGGCCTCCTTCTTCAGCGGCCCCCTCCTGGGCTGGCAGGCTGCGTAGCCGTGGCCAGCAGGCGGTCAAACCCGGGCCAGTCTCTCCCGATCAGCACGGGAAGATCCTTCATGACCCCGACTTCCACCGGCCAGGCGC
>NW_015641608.1:1078008-1078107 GCF_001515625.1 Sinocyclocheilus rhinocerous | reverse complement strand
CCCGAGTCCAGGATGGCCCGGAACGGCTTTCCATTCACTTTCACTACTACTCCTGGAGCTCCAACCGGCAGGTCACGGTGCACAATACAGCCTGCCAGC
>NW_015641608.1:1077693-1077879 GCF_001515625.1 Sinocyclocheilus rhinocerous | reverse complement strand
GGCAGACGGGGCTTATATTCCCACTCGTGGAAGTGCTGGGCGGCACAGATCGGTGATAACCCCAGGCGGGCTAGAATCTCCTTCTTGACCTCCGCATATTGATCGGTGGAGGCGGCGGGAAGAGCGAAGTATGCACGCTGAGCTTCGCCCGTCAGCAGGGGAGCCAGCACCCGTGCCCAGTCGTCC
>NW_015641608.1:1065633-1077583 GCF_001515625.1 Sinocyclocheilus rhinocerous | reverse complement strand
TGTCACGGGGTGAAGAATCACACGACAAGGAATTCTTAATAAATGCCCCGGAGGGTGGATTTATTAGTGAGGTGGGTGGTAGGGAGAAAGGTCCAGGTTGGTGCTCCGGTGCCGTGAGTGCTCTCTTCCGTCTTCCCAGTGCAGAGGGTCTGTGCAGTGCTCCTGTGGGGCTGGTCGGTCACACGCTGCTGTCTGTGGGAGAAATGAGAGGGCGAGTTAGTGCTCAGTCTCATGGAGAAGTCTCCCAGATGGCAGGGCTTGCGTGGCTTATGTGGCCGCCGCCTGATGAGCTGCAGCTGTGACCGATCAGCCTGTGATGAGGACGGCCAGGTGTTCCTTGCTTGTTGCCAGGGCGACGCTGTTGAAGCTTCGGGACGCTCGTCACAACATGCATGTGGTGATGGCTATGTGTGTGATCATTAATAAATCATTAGATCATAAGTGAGCGCAAGTAGGGCATAACTGGCTCAGTTTATGACAACATGACAATGCCCACATAATCCCACATCATACAACAAACATACAGTCACACACATACACACTAACATAAAAGCAGACTTGTAAGCACATCCAGGCCAGCTTAATTTAGTATGCTGTTATATCCCATTAAAAATATGTATATGTTTTGCGACAAAATCTTTTTTTTAAGGATAAGTCACTGCAGATTTTATGTGTTTTAGCGGTCATCCGAATATCCGCTTCCTCCAAATCAACTAAACCAGCAGTGTTGGGGGTAACGCATTAAGGTTGACAACAGTGTAACCTCTTACTCACTTAATCTAGCCTTGTGTAATTATAGCTGGGTGTATGCAGGAGCTGAATGCTTTGCTCATTCATATTAGAGTAAATAATTATGCTTATACCTCATGTGGAGCTCACAAACTTTTGTTGACTTTGTGGCCCACTATCAGTGTTGGGGGTAACGCATTAGAAGTAACGTGAGTTACGTAATCAGATTACTTTTTTCAAGTAACTAGTAAAGTAACGCATTACTTTTTAATTTACAAGAGAATATCTGAGTTACTTTTTCAAATAAGTAACGCAAGTTACTTTTTTTTTATTGATTGACAGCTCTCCTGTCCCCATGCTGAGAGAAATCAGATGTTACTGTAGTTCTAAAATAAATATGAATATGCATTCATTCATCTCACTCACAAAAAAACCCCCCACAGATTCAGTATTCCTCAAAATTAATAAAAATAATGCAACTCAGAATATGACGCAAACCTGCAATAATTAAATGTTAAACAACACAAATATGCTTTATGTATTTAATCCCATTCTATTAACCAATGTCTTTGCTTCTGACCTTCGATGATCCAGTTCAGCCATACTAATAAGCAAAAATTACTCTAGACAAACATTTGTGTGTCTTTTTTTATTGCTGAAGTGTGTTGAAATTTCTTCTTCTGCATTCTGTACGGACGTAAATTTACTTTCCCTTCAGCCTGAGGCTTTCACTTTTCACTTTTGGTGTGAAAAGGCTTTTATATTTGCAAAAAATAGAACTTTTTTATTTTAAAAACAAACAAGCAAGCCCTGTCCAGATTTAAAAAGTAACGCAAAAGTAACGTAACGCATTACTTTCCATAAAAAGTAACTAAGTAACGTAATTAGTTACTTTTTTATGGAGTAACGCAATATTGTAATGCATTACTTTTAAAAGTAACTTTCCCCAACACTGTAAACCAGTTGGATAAGACTTCTGAGAATCAGCTCTCAGAGCATTGTGTGATAGCACATTGACACCAGCTGTGCATTTTGCATGCTTTTATGTGTGCCTGTATGTATCATTATAGTATAATGATAAAAGCTCATGCAGCTGATCTATTACTGTATGACACATACATACACACACATTTCAAGGTGACTTTAATGCTGTAGTGCAATGGAAACACCCCGCCTTCCCATGATGCAGTGTGGTGACCTGCTGTCACCCTCATCATCCTCTCACTGACCCCCCTGCAGAGAACGAGAGGCGGGACACACACACACACACACACACACACACACACACACAGAGATACTCCTGTGAGAACTTTTAGACAAGAGACATGAGGCACCTTTTCTTTCTGTTTTGCTCTTCTTCTCATTCTATCTCTCCTGCGGTCTTACTTACAGGAAGTAGTTTGCATACTATTTTCAATTCACTCATTTTATTTTAGTCCACTCTCATGCATCTCTTGCATTAATTCTCATATTTTTCTCTCTCATCCTAATAATTATGGTAACGCTTTACAAAAAGGTTCCATTTGTTAACATTAGTTAACTACATTAATTAACATGAACTAACAATGAAACATAATTCTAAGCATTAATAAATCTCAGTTTACTTTCAACGGTAACGTTAAAATTAAAAGTTGTATCTGTTAATATTATTTAATGTATGTGAGCTAATGTGAACTAAAAATGAACAGTTGTATTTTTTTATAAACTAACGTTATGTTAGTTATTGAAGTAATATTTACTAATGGGACGTTAGTAGCTTCCCAATTCATTCTTCCATCCACTTCATCTTTATTTTTCTCAGACTTGGACAGTATGACATTCTGATTAATAATTAGATCTATAACATAATGCTTGGGTTTTGTCAGTATATATACATTTATTCACAAATGCATAAAAAATGTGATTCATACAGACTTCTATGATAAGCATGTTTTTCATTTCTGAATTTAAATTAATTTAGATATTTTTTGAGGGGCATAAAGTGAAAAAAATATCAGGATGATATAACTCTCTTAATATCATAACAAAGAAAATCCTTATCCCTAAATTCTTGTAAAGAAAACCAAAGCAGTTTGGCATAAACTTTTATTTTTTCTTATATTTTAACAAAACTGTTTCACTGCTTGAAAAAACAGCAAAATCATCTTGTTTAACCAGCATGCATTCAAAAAATCAAAAAAAAAATCTGACACATTCAATATTAAATATATTTTAATTTTATACTAAATTTGTTTTGTTCTTTTTTTTTTTTTTCATATGACGTGACATGACATGTGACATGTGGCCAAGTATGGTGACCCATACTTGGAATTAGTGCTCTGCATTTAACCCATCCAAAGTGCACACACACAGCAGTGAACACACACACACCGTGAACACACACCCGGAGCAGTGGGCAGCCATTTTTGCTGCGGCGCCCGGGGAGCAGTTGGGGGTTGCTCAAGGGCACCTCAGTCGTGGTATTGAAGGTGGGAGAGCGCTGTACATTCACTCCCCCCACCTATATATAAATATATATTTTTAAATAAATAAATTACAATGAGTGGCCCAATTATTTTTGTATTTATATTGTAATTTAATACTAACTTAAGTCTGAGGCAGAGAAAAATAAGGATGTTTAGAAGAGAGAGCTAAAGACAGTATTAGAGCTAGAGTCAGTATTCCCTCATCAGTCTGAATGGGTTTGACAGAGTTTAGGCTCAAAATCTGATTCATATCAGGCTCTAAATCAGTCTGGGTGCATATCTAGTTCAGTTTCAGTCTAATCCAGTCCACAAATCCCAGTGTGAGTCTGGAATTTAAATGGCTTTCGAAAGTGTTAGCTGACGTAGAGACAGTGCTGTCTGCCCTTAGCTGCCCACCCTCCTTCTCCCCCACTTTTTCTATTACCAAGTCTGGAACTACTTGGCTTTCCCACAAGATTCTGACTTTTGTGAGCCTTACAAAAAGTCTCCAAACTTTTCAAGAAACACTCCCTCGCCTCCTTCCCCAGTGACCCTGGATGCGAAAGGGCAGCCTTTGCGCTCTCTGCTTCATACAGCATACATATTTCATAGCTGCAATGCTAATGTCACTGTGCATATGAATATGCAAGAGGAAGACTTTGAGAAGAAGGTCAACGAACAGACAGTACAAGGTGGTGAGACAAGCCACTCATAAAATGGAGTCATTTAGACCAAAAATGAAGTTTGTGTGAATGTTTGAGACAGTTTTGATGAGATCCAGAGATATGGGAACCACTGACTGTTCTGACTAGGAGTAGGTTATGCTTTGCTTGAATTGGCAAACGGGTCTCGCTTAAATCATTTAAACATAATAAGCCTGTTAACTCAGCATAACCCAAAGTCCTGTCATGATCTTTGTCCTGAGAAGTTTCCAGATGAAAACAACCACCTAAACAACTGTACTTGGGTCAAATAAGAGTATCCATGATCACAATAAATAACAAAGAAATCGCAATAATTATTTTAAAAAACTATATTTCTATATTTCTTATTTTAAATTGAAATTTGATTTTAATTTTTTTATTTTTATTGAAATGTATTTTTTTGTTTAATTAATTAACATTTTTTAAATTCTTGAAATAGCACCCCTCTCCCCCTTTTTTTTCTACATAATTCTCATTAAGTTTTGGGGAATCACACCACATGACCCTTTACAAGTTAAACTAACCTTGTCTGCAATAAAAAGATCACAATTTTAAATATTAGTGAGCAGTGAACAAAAATATTTATAAGAAACAATAATAAAGGATTACTTCAAATTATTAACTTTTTTTCTTCAAGAATTGTTTTCTTATAATGCACATTTCATAATGTGTGACTTTATGTCTCTTCAAAATTTCAAAATTTGGAATTCGAATTGCACTTTTATGTATTTTTAAATAATTTATTCAGATAACCCCTGAGCATCATGCCACTTGCCATGCCTCGAGCACAGCCAATCACAAACCATAGCCACCTTCACCAATCAGCTTCCAGTCATATTAGAAGTGCAGAAATCAGAGAGAAGGAATGGGAGAGTCAGAGCTGTTTATGAAAAGCCCAGCGGAGCACAGCACACCACAATCCATCAGAAGGTGCAAAGTAATTCATTCAGTAATCCAGCAGTCCATCACCACAGCCGAGCAGCTATTACAGCTTAGAATGACCACAGTGTACCAGAAGTGCCTTATGGGAATGGAACAGGTGTTAATGGGAACTCATCAAATCAATATTTCTCTCTTTTACCACATTTCCACAAAAATGGTGCCGGTTTGTGAACCTCATAGAGAACCAGCTTGCATTTCAACTGACTTGAGAGCCATATATTGGTGTAACCGGCTTCCTTACTACATACGTTGACCACAAAAAAACATGATCTTTATGAATCTTACAATTCTTAAGAAGCTATTCTGATTATATGATGAACAAAATGCATATAAATTAGTTTACACTCATGATTATATTTAAATAAAATAATTTAAGTCAAAAGGAACAGATTTTATTTTAAACTAATGGAAAATTCAGCTGCATGTTAGAGGTTCCTGTTCCTGATTTTAGGACCCAATGCAAAGCCAATTTTTCAGTTCTACAACCACTTTTTCTGTAATGGAAACATGCATGATGGCACCTTGTTGGTGGAAAAGACCATTTCTGTCCTTTCCTTTCACAGTAACCCCCTTACACTCGTGGGGACATACTGATAAGTGATTTTCACACACGTTTGCTGGTGTGCGGAGGTGATAACTGATGTAATCAGGGCAGGGAAGTCTTTCAGTCCCCCTCCCATCATCACAGAGCTGACATCCCTCAGCCCATATCAAAAGCCTTATCCTCACATGTATGCAGACATGTGCTCTTGCACGTATCTCTCTCACCCACACTCCCAAACATCCAGGCAGCGTGCACAGTTATTACTAAACTGTGAAGAAGCTATAATTATTCTATTAGTCTGTGAACATTTATCCATGCTTTTTTTAGTGTCTCTTGCTGCTCTAGGCAGCCATGATATTAATCATGCTCTCTCAATATGAATGGTTGGGAGTCTGAAATACTCCTAATGGCAATTTTTTGAACATACTAAAGTTGACAAAGACATTTTAAAATATACAAAAACTGACAAAAAAATATACATACAGTATGCATGTTTAAAATAATAAAAAAATGTTTAAAATAAATATGTAAAATATTTAAAATGCTTATATAAAAATGTTTATTGCCTTTAAACTGAACTTGCAATATGACATGACAAACAAACAAACAAAAAAACCCCCAGGAACAAAGCATACAAAAAGTATATAGACATAACGTGTAAACATTGTACCTGTAAAGGTACAATGATAAATTTAGACAGTAATTGGTAGTATATTACTATTACTTACATTTATCTGTTGTGATAAAAAGACAGAGAGAGAAAATCTGGGCATTGTAATATATGTGCAATAAAATATATTTTATTTAATGTGAGCATTTTCACTTTTATTTGAATCTACCTCTTCCTTTCTTTTGTTTCCATCCCTCCTTTTTCTTCCTCTCTTTCTCCTCTTTCTCCATTTCCTTTTATTTCCTTCCTCTTACTTTCTTTTTCGGGTTTATTAATAATTGTATTAATTTATTTTATTATTTAATAAGTTTTTTTTTAAATATATATATATATTCAAGCCTTTCCAAAATATATTAAAACATGCTTCAAATACATTTGGACCAGGAAAAAAAAATATATATACATATTGAAAGCACTGTGGACTGCTAAGCCTAAGCTATATTTAAGTATATTTATTCCAGATACTCTTCACTGAGGTAATTATTCAAAGACTTATGAGATATTCTCTTTTTCTCTCTGCCTCTTTTTGAAGAATAAAGATTGAGATCTTTTTCTTCTACAACACTGTCATTTTGCCCTTGACCCACATGATCTGTGTTTTCACATACATGTCTTTGAACAGAACTATCAAATGATGGCTTTGCTGCAGCACTAATATGCTAGAAATCCACAGCTCTCTGTGTTTGGGAATATGTATGTGTGTGTCGAGGTTTAATGAGAAGTGGCATATGAGTCAGACCGGAGGTTCACGGCTCTTTGCTCTCACCTCTTAGAGTAATGGTGTGTGGGTTTCAATCACTCAAACTGAAGCCAAAACATGCACACACACACACACACCCATTCACAAAGAGATACACAATCACAGAACATACACAACTGACCTAGTGCATTTTGATGCAACAACGAACCATTTCATATATATTTTGTCAATCCAAACATTAGCACATTTTATTTGATCTATGACTCCTCTCTCTCCCTTTTTGTTTGCAGCAACAAAGCGACCAGAAGTTCGTTCAATACTAATGAAAGTTATCATTTTGAAGTGACACGAGTGATGAGGTGTAGGGCTATTAGCAAAAAACAGTGAAGTCGCTCACACATACAGCAACTTGCAGTGACAAACAGACCAAAACGTCATTCATTTTCAATGAGAGCCAGGCAATTTCCAGTGACAATGACACAGCCGCTGACGATATGTCAATGCTGAGTACTGTATGTTGAGTTCAACTAAATACAAATTAGTCACAACCCTCAACCCACAGCCCCCCTGTGAAAAAAAAAAACCAAGCGATCAGAACATATTTGAAGGATTTTTATTATATTAAATGATTTATACTATTATTGATGTGGCGTCATAACCCATATAGAAAACAAAACAAAACATTTTTCATGCTTTTTGCTACATTTTAAACATTATATTATACTAAATTATATTATAAAGAGCACCTGCATTGTGAGTTATGACTAGGCTTATGTGCGGAGATACCATTTGTTGTAATTTATTGTAGTTTTAGCATGATTTTGCCCTTCAGTGTTGAGTGAATTATTATATATATATTTTTTTTAAATCAGAGAGGAACACGTCGCATTGTTTCATTTCACCCCACAGCAGGGAAATAGTGGGATGAATCCAAAAGGAAACACTAGAGCGAGTCTGCTTTAAACTCTTTTTGTAAGGAGCAACAGGGATGAGAGACGTGTGGATCCATTTGCAAGCTTTTATTAATAAACATGGTCAAAACACAGGCAGGATCGAACACCAGCAAACGGGTATGGTACGGGCAAGACACAAGATAGTCCAAGAAACAGGCAAGGGTCAATCGATGGCGAAGACGTGCGGATCCATTTGCAAGCTTTTATTAATAAACATGGTCAAAACACAGGCAGGGTCGAACACCAGCAAACGGGTATGGTACGGGCAAGACACAAGATAGCACAAGAAACAGGCAAGGGTCAATCGATGGCGAACGTAAACCAACAGGGCAAGGCAAGAGATAATCCAGGTTAACAGCAATAGTCCAGGCAGGGGCAAACAGAGTCCGAAACAGCAAGACAAAAGAGTAATCCGAAAACATAGACAAGAATCTGAACACAGGAAAACAGGCAAGGCGAGACTATGACTAAACTAGGAAAACAAGAACTGGCTCCGTAGAGTAGCTATCGCTGGGTAAGTGATAAACGCCAAACAATACTCGGCAGTTTGAGTGAGTGTAATATAGTGTGTATGTGATTGGATACAGCTGTGCGCAATCAGTGCAATGGATGATGGGAAATGTAGTCCGTGGTGACGTGTAACAGTCTGTGTAGTGAGAGTCAATATGATGGACGAGTGACCTCTGGTGGCGATCAGACGGAAGTCCATGGACAGGATTCGTAACACTTGTGTTCCACATCTACTATGATGATATTTATGTTGCTGTAGAATCTGGTCACAGTGGCACCACAAAACCTTGGAGACAAAAAGAGCATAATGGGAGAAGACAGACAGACAGAGAGAGACTGTAAACAAGACAGCTGAAGAGACAGCAGAAAAAACGAGAAAATAAATTTTCATTTTTCAGAAGAAATGAATATGAAGAGCTAATGATTATTTATTCAATAACTCATTAGCAGGAGAGAGAGAGAGAGAGAGAGAGAAAGTCAAGACTGAGATGTTCATGAGTTTCACTATAGGAGAGAGAAGCTTGGAATAATCAATGGCTTTCTAGATCGTTTTTTTTTTTTTTTTTGGGTGAGGCCTAATGAGCAGGCTGTACCAGAGGACCTCAACAGCCCCCAATCCAGCCCTGCTCTGAACTATACAGCCAGATACTGATGTGACTCATACACAGTTCGGAGTATGACAGCATGATTAAAGACACAAATCAAGAAAGAGACAGGGGATGGAGGTTGTATGACGGTGTAAAGGAGGAGAGATGCATTTAGAGAACTAGAGAGTGAGAGAATAAAGCAAAAGTGAAAATAGAAAACATACGTAGACTTGATAGAGATACTGTATATGGTTTCCAAGATGAACGTGGCAATTGAAATGAAAATGGCAAAAGACAGTCATAGCTTAGCATATTAATTCTGTTATGCAATAAAATAAATAAATTATGAATATTGTTTTGTTAGCAAATATTGAAATACCTGAGCACTATATACAGGCTGAGCATGGTCACGGCGGGATAAAGAGGCATACACAGGAAGAAAGATTCAGAGCTTCTTTATTTACACAAACTGAAGGAGAGCTTCAAAAGGCAAGTATTAAAACTGAAACATAACTTCAGCTCTAGAAACTGAAGAGTAACAATCCTTATCTTAATCCTCTTTAGGAAGATCCAGCAAGACACAGAGCCACAGTGGTGTGGAGAAGCATAAGGTAAGGTATGCAAACTTGAGACCAGTCAATGAGATACTGAGGTGAGTAAACAGATATAGTGCTCAGGTAAGTGGCATCAGGTGTTCATAATTAGTACTCTGGTGATTGTGAACGGGTGTAGGTGGCTGGTGAATCTGTGACAATTATTAATTAGGCTATGCAATAATGAATGATTGAATGAATGAATGAATGAATGCTAGACAAAAATATCACCTTTCCAAATAATCACAATAATCATGTGAATAACTCCAATATTGATTCCTATATTCTAAAATCAATCATATGCATATTTTCAGTGGCAAATCATATTTTGTGAGTTTGCAGTCTCTACTGAATGTAACCATGTAAACAATGGCAGGAAATAATGGCAGATAGATGGCAGTCAGCCATGTCCTATCTGTCCCCACCGTAAATGACGTCTGTGTTTCATTTGTTCTCAGAATCAGTGGAGTGTTTTCATGTAAACAGGTAACAATGTATCACTGCAGTGTGCATAAAATGAAGACAGATGAACTAAATGTGACACAACCCTGAATAATATAAATACAGTGTAGAACACATGCACACACAAGCATATTAAACGTGTGATCACACACAAACTGCAGCAGAGTAAAACAGGTCCCTCTTTTGCCTCCAGCAGCACGAAACACACAAATAGAACAACCTCAGCAAAGACATTCAGCCTTATGGTGAATATTGCACTCTAACGAGCCAACAGGCCTTTGGTAACGGTTCACTTTCCCTCCGGCTGAAGTTCCTGACAGAGCAGCTCTCCCAATTTGCAAGTCTGTCTGTCACACACTCACTTCCTCTGGAAAGCAGCGGTCTGTTTGGGTCTTTCTCTGATGGGGTTGCGCTCAGAACAGGTGGCCATCTGAGAGGGCAGTCTCGTTATCTGCTCCATCCTCTCAAAAACAGATCCACCGTGTCAGCCTAGCCGTCTGTCAAAACGCCATCTCATAACTAACCCACTCAGCCGACTGGACCAGAGGCTGTCCATATGTCATAATAGTAAAATGTGCCCATTTGAGATGCTGAAAATACCCATTACCAATAAAAGTAACGGCTTGTGTCTGAAGCAATTGACAGATTTAAAGAAACACATTGCCTATTGGGCCAAGTGTTTATTCTCACCAGATGAAATATTTTCACACAGCATGCAACACAATCACACACAAAGCTCTTAAGACACACCATCCTCAAGAAAAAAAGATCTTATGATAGTAAATAATGTGATAAGTCTAATCACACATAACACTGCTGTTAATCGCTTGAGGGTTTTCTCAGCAAGATAAACAGATCCACTCATCTACTTCACAGTCATTTCCCCACAAGACTTTGAAGGATTCATTCAAAAATGAAAAGTCTGTCATCACTATCCTCTTGTCATTCCAAACCTTTATTTTATTTATTTATTTATTTTTGTAACAATGGAAGTCAATGGTAACCAAAACTGTTTGGTTGCCAACATTCTTTAAAATATATTAAACAAAAGAAAGAAAGTACAGGTTTGGAACAACATAAGGGAGAGTTAATTGATTGTTAATTGGATACCATAAGCTAATAATGGACAGCACTTGTTAGTTTAAAAATATACTATTTTTCAATGTTAATTTCTGTTTGTTCATACTGTATTAACTGATTTTAATTTATACAACATGAAATGTTAAAACAGTATTATACAGTATATGCAACAATAATCTAGATTTAAAAAATGACATAGAAATATTGTCCATTAATGATGCCTAATACATTAAATACATTAAGAAATATAAATGGTCACACTTTATTTTAAGGTCCAATTCTTGCTATGAACAAACCATTAACCATCAATGAACTCCTAATTTTCTGCTTATTAATAGTTAATAAGGTAGTTGTCAGGTTAAGGTATTGGGTAGGATTAGGGATGTAGAATATGGTCATGCAGAATGTGCTTTATAAGTACTAATAAACAGCCAATATGTTAATAATAGGCTTGCTAATAAGTAACTAATTAATATGAGAATTGGTCCCTATACTAAAGTGTCACCCCTCGTTCTAAATAACACATTTGATTCTTTCAGCTCCATCAAACAAACAAACAAATAAACCTTTCATATGCCATGTATTTAGGTCCACAAATAAAAGGTTTACTAAATCTGGTGTGGAAAAACATGACTGTACAACGTCCAGACCTAAACCCCCCACTAAACACATTTAGGATCTATTGAGAAACAGTCTGTGAGCCAGACCCAGTTGCCCAGTGCCTGACCTTACTGATGCTTGTGTCTAGCTCCCTATTAATGTCCATGGTTTTCTAATTAAATCTTCATCAAGCACATATATATATAAAGTGGTTTGGTGCCCACATACTTTTGCTACTGTATGTTGCTACTGAATGTCTCTCTGTTTGAATGTTTTCAGGCTTCCTATTATATTCAATTAATACAATAATTAAATCACTTAACAAATGACAGGTTGCATAAGTATTTACAGGTCATACACACACACACACGCGCGTGCACGCACGCACACACACACACACACACACACACACACACACACACACACACACAC
>NW_015641608.1:1038463-1064793 GCF_001515625.1 Sinocyclocheilus rhinocerous | reverse complement strand
AAAGTTTAATACTGCAAGAGAATTCAGAGCATGTGTTCAGAGTTTAGAGAATATCGATATTCATAAATATTCAAGACACCTTTTCTTCTCTGTCTCGCAGGGACTTTTAGTCTGTCTTAGATCTCAGACGTGAATGGAAGAGAACGAGAAAGAGAGAGAGCAGCTGGTGCAATGATGATGAGAACCGTCATATTCATTTTATCATTTTCTGTCAATGTGACGAGACAAAGTTTACTGCTGTTTACAGTTGTTTACTTGCTAAAACTGCAACTTGAGACACAATCAAAAGGAAATTGTTGATATTTCTGCATCTGATCCATAAATCACGTCTACAAAAAACATTTTACGCAGCAGATTTATGCATTAAACAGATCATTCAAAATAAAAAACTGTTGCATTTGATTTTAAAAAGTTACAGTTGTTAACATTTACTTACACATAATTACTGAAATAACTCTAAACACAAACAAAAACTGTATAAACGCAAAATACTAAATCCTTCAAGTCTCTGAGGAATCGAATTAGGAAATCAAAAGAAAGCAATGCAGTTAAACTTATAATAAGTTTAATAATGACAATGGCTATTTAGAGAGGGAGAGGGAGAGAGCTGAGAAGAAAAAAAGAGTTTAATTGAAAACTGTTGTTATAACGAAACTGTCATTGGAGCGAAAATGTCATGAATGACGTCTCAGTGTCCCCTTGCACAGACCCTGGTACACACAGACACAAAGTCAAAGACGCACACACACACACACACACACATGATACACATCAAACGTTCACGTCTGCAGTTATGACTCAGCGTCATACTCACCTTCTCACACAATAACAGCTTTATAGGACTTATGAGCATTTGTTTATACACTTACTGTAGGCCAATGTGTCCTCAAAATTGGAAAAGCTTTTGCCATTTTTTTTTCTGGTTAAACTCCCCAAACATAAATTCTGACCACACCATTTCCTGCTTGTACTGAGGTGTAGTGAATACAGATGCATTTCATGGTCAGAGAAGCAGAAGAGCAATATTAACAACAATACAACTGCTCTGAACTCTCTATAGGGAGCAATGCTAAATATTCTATTTTTTTCTGCTTTCCTGTTCAGGTGTGTTGATTGTTTTCCCCGACAGCTCTATACTTGACTAATACCTGCTTTTGCACCGCTAGCAGCAGCCCACAGAGACAATCACAGCTCAGTCCGCAGCCAAGCGCAACCACATAATAGAACAGACAGCAGGAGAAAGAGAAAACAACAGACGAGAATGCAGGAGCAGAGTTAGATAGCAGGACTGCCTCTTCGTTTCACTGCGTTCTGTCGGAATTCAGTGCTATGATAAGCATAATCTCCACAGCCTACCACAGTGTTTTAATGGGCCTCATATTTTACCCTCAAATAAAATAGGGAAGAGAATAAAATGTTCAAGAGAAAAATAGCAGTGCTAACATTAGCTTTGCAGTTCATAGATTGTCAACATGGCAGCAACAAAGAAATTGGTTTGATATGCAGTTCTAGCAATTCTTCTGCGGGTGTACGATTATCAGCAGAGATGATACAGTAATTTACCATGTTTTACACACCTGTCTCTGCTAAACATGTTGTACATCCTCCTGGGTGCAATGGAGATAATGGATGGAGTAAATGTAATTTACTGTATTATTTACTACACTGAAAAGGTTTGGGGTCAGTTTTTATTTGTACTTTTATTTGTCAAGGATGCATTAAAATGATCCGAAGTCACAGTGAAGACATTTATAATGTTACATATGGCTTCCACAAACATTTTAAGCAGCACAACTATTTTCAACATTGATAATAAGGAATGTCTATTGAGATGCAAATCAGTATATTAGAATGATTTCTGAAGGATCATGTGACACTGAAGACTAAAGAAATGACTGCTAAAAATTCAGCTTTGCCATCCCATGAATAAATTTCATTTTGCATTATATTAAAATAGAAAACAGCTATTTTTAATTGTAATGGTTTCACAAAAATTCTATTTTAATTGTATTTTTAAGAAAATAAATTCAGTCTTGGTAAGCATTTTTTTCTTTCTTTTTTACTTTAGTGTACATAATATATCATATTGTTGGCTCATGTTTAGCTCATTAACACATTTTAATATCAGTATAATATCATCATGATGATATCATTATATCTTACCATTTATCTATGTATCTGGCAAAATCAGAGTAAATTTCCAAGCAGAATTCTATTATAGTTTTCCAAGTATAGGAAGTTGTCTTTCCTGTGTTGAATGAAATGCATCATTCGACTGTCTTCTTGCCGATTACCTTTAACATGACAACATGCAGCTATGTTGACATGATGTTGTGTAATTCAACAGCTGTGTACAAGGTCAAGTGTCACTGGGTGCTGTTGTGTCAAAGTCAGACTATATATGTAGTGTGCAGATGCCACCGGGTTTGTAATCTAATGTCTGGAGATTAATCCTCCATGTTATAGCAGGAGCCAGGAGGTATTGATTTGACTGAGTGCGAATGGCAGATGTGATGGGTCGCGGGCAGCAGCTATTTTTACATTGACATTATTACGTAATAAACAGTTGGTCAATAAGTCGATTGAGAGAAAGAGTAGTGACGTCATAGAAGCCATGTGGTCTTTCTAGATTTTAGGCCTAAGACACATATATACCGAAGACAGTTTTACAAGAGATTAACAGTTTATGTGACCAACTAAACTAAGAGTTTGGTCAAAGTGCAGATTGATTATGGATTATATACAGCAAAAAAAGTCTCAGTTCTCATTTTCTTGTTGCATGTATTTGTAGTTTTCCAATTAAACTATCAACAAAATAAACTTATGTTTACTTATGCAAAATTATGCAAGGTAGAAAAGACATGGATGTAATTTTAAGATATTTAAGTGGGATAATTAGCATTAAAAATAATTGTTTTTAATAACTAATAGTGATTCACATACTTTTCAGTTCAGATTTTCACTTAAATAGTGCTAATTTGTAATGAAACTTTTTGTAATAAATTAAATAAATTCAAAATAAAGACTTTTTCGTTCAAATAAAGATAAATAAAAAATTAAGACTTTTGGACCTCACTATATCATACTGTAATCAGAATATAACAGGGCACTTTACATATCCATAGAGCTATTTATGACTGTTCTCGCCTTGAAACTACATAACTCACAAAAGCAATTAGACTTCAGGAGAACTAAAATCATCTATTGAGCAAATTCAATTAATTTCCCTTTGTCATTTTCACAGCCTCACTGATTAAAACCATTCCTCATTAGCCATATGCTAAATGAGCTTTAATTAAAGTCGACAAAGGGGTGACTGCTGTCTCTGAACGCGACACAGAGCAGCTCGTGCTCCTCAGTGCCTTCCTCTCTTTCTGCTTCCCGCTCTCTCATCTTAACTCTTTGAGCTTTTTTCTCAAGCAAAAGCTTAAGGAATCTGGCATATAAAAGCAAAGCGTGAATACACACAGGCAGGTGAATACAAGAGAGGGAAAGTTTTCTTACTCAGGATGAAATTGAATGTGGCATGGGTTCAATATGCTTATTGTCATGGCAAATAAAACACTTTTCTGAATTCCAATTTCAACTTGTGCCTACAAGACGAGAAGGAGGGAGAGTTGGAAAAATAGTGAGTGAGAGAGAGAGAGAGAGAGAGAGAGGGGAAGGAAGGAGTGATTGAAATCGTGAGTAGGGATCTCTTTGCAGAGTTATTCCCCACTGATGTGTGATGAATGACTCTGTGGCAGATGTGAAATAGGCACCATTAAAATGCCCCATTTCAGCAGTGGAGTGTGGCGACTGTCTAAACATCACCTGAGATATCAACACATCTCCACTGCACTGTTATACGCAACGCATGAGGAGAACAGCATCAAACAAACGTCTCAGGTTACTTATGTAACCATGGTTTTCTAAACGCTTCGCTAGTGCTCGCCATAGTAGGAAAGAAAAAGCTCTTACTTTGCTTTTTGGAATGCACGCTTCAAACAGACCGGTCAGTGAAGACGAAGAAGAGAATGATGTGTGCTCCCGGCGCTTATTTATACTATAGTCGCACCGGTAGTGACGTCATGGCTGTCGCCGGCCAACGAGTTGGTTGTTTTCAATGTATGCTTCAGACACGGGTCACGACGAGGCGTTCCCCATAGCGACCCCTAGAGGACGCAGTTCGAAGTTCCCATGAAAGGGAACTCCAAATCACAAGCTTATTGGACCTTGATTGATTTATGAAGGAGACTATGATGGGGAGTTTTCACGGTACTTGGTTCTCTGCTGTGTGTTCTTGTGGTGTCAGTTTGGAGTGGTTTGCAATGAGCTACATTTGAAAGGTGATGTAGGTGATGTCTTTTTTTTCATCCTATGTCCTTGTATGGATGAAAACATATCCAGCGTAAAGTATACACTCTAAAAAATGCTGGGTTAAATATAACAAAACAACCAAATCGCTGGGTCAAAACAACCCAATAGCTGGGTTTGTCCCTTTTTAACCCAGCGCTGGGTTATATTTAACCCAGCATTTTTTAGAGTGTATGAATGGATTCTGATTTATTGCTCCTGCAAGGTATTATCACTTTTTATTTATTCATTTATTTTGGAATAATATTAAGCAGAATTTTCTAATTAAAACGTTGTATGTATTTTTATAGCAGGACAATGTAGACCTCATTTAAAAAAGGGTAATTTAGTTTAAGTAAATTACTTTCAAAAAAGGTTGTCAGCAGAAAAACTGATATCCACAGGATTATGTAATTTCTTTATTTCCTGAGGAATCTAAATTAGTAACATTACACTTATTATTAGGAACTTCCATCAGTGTGCTGTAACTCAGCCAATCATATTGTGTAACAAACACATGCAGACACACGCCACTCATTCATAATGAATACCCAGCATGTCCTGTGTGAATTGTACTGGCATGTTCAGTAAGAAATTTAGAGAGCCTAAGCACTCTGGAATGCTGGGTAATTACCAGCATTACCAAGAGACATGCAGCTTGGGATGAGCCAGTTGCCATCAGATTCATAAACACACAAACACCCAACCACCCACCTACCCTTTCATGCACATTGACAACAACATGCCAGCCAGACGCATTAAAACAGCTCAGACACATACAGTCCCATGAGAGAATATCACAGATTACAGCTTCCTCATTTATAAACACTGCTCCACCCTGAAGCCCACAGTAACGCCATTATGGACCACAGAGGTCCAGAAAGGGATATTTGGATTAGGGAACAAACAGAACAAACAAGACAAATAACTGCACAAGTAGCAAGTAAAACATGAAGACATGCACTGCATAAATGAAGTGAGAATTGACAGTAGAATAACAAGAACAATGGAAGTCACGCCCACTGAACTCCTGACACAAGTATATGCAAATCACTGCCTGTGTGGCGGAGACTCTCAGTTGTCAGATACATTGTGATCAGATTGCAGACAGGAAATGTTCAATAAGTGCCTGATTTGAAGGAATTCAGATCCCCCTTCAGGAACAAGACGCTTAGATCCGCGGCTCTCTCTCACGGTTCGGAAGCCCGCGCTGCGGTTCCCCCCCCAGAGAGAGAGAGCCAGACGCTTCATCTATCTTCCTGACGTGCTTCAGAACGCGGTCACGCAAGGGCGTTCCCAAAGCGATCTCGACGCAGCGTCTTGTTCCCTCGGGGAACCATGGTAACATACGTAACCTAGAGACGTTTTGTTTATGTGCTTATGATTACAGATTACAGTGTTTTGAGTCCAAACTGCTGATGAGGAGTGTGTGTGTTCACAGGAGCGAGGGGAATGTTGAT
Organism: Sinocyclocheilus rhinocerous; assembly: GCF_001515625.1. NCBI lineage: Eukaryota > Metazoa > Chordata > Actinopteri > Cypriniformes > Cyprinidae > Sinocyclocheilus > Sinocyclocheilus rhinocerous. Next base: position 1,058,998 of record NW_015641608.1, on the reverse strand, counting down.
CACACTGAGCAAGCATCACCATGAGACATCAAAACACCACTGACTGCTCATATTCCCTTAACGTGACTGTATTATTTGAAGGTGTGTATACTTTTCAGTCAGAATAATTTCTCTTATTGCATCTTTATATGCAGAGATGTGAATTTGGGGGTAGGCTGCATCTCTTCACATAATTAAAGTTGAGGGTAGTGTCCTGGAAACCTGCTCAGAAACAGTAGGTGTGTTTGACTTTGACTGTGGTTACCCTATTAATTAAATACCCTATGCCATAATTTATTTCAAATACATTTATTTCATACGATGTATACTTTAAATCCATTAACACATTTATTGACATTTCACTTAAGACTTATATAAAATTATAATTAAACTTTATTTGGAGTATTTCTTTATTGCACAATGCACATTTCTTAATATTATGCCTAAAATGTGTTTTGATAGCACTGTTAATAAGGTTTGTATGATCTCTGTATAATATCAGATATTTAAAGTGTATTAATATTTAAAGTGTACCTGAAGTATACTTGCAATAGTTCCACTTTAGTACAATCAAATATACTTAAGTATATCTTTAGCTGGACTTCAGCACTACTTCCACACAATTAAAGTGCATTTAGTACAAAATTTGTTGTATTAGTTGTTCCAATTTAGCAGACTTTAAGTATACCAGTTTGGTATAGCAAAAGTACAGGGTATTTGCAGGGTATCTTTATGAAGCACATAAATATGTAATGTGTATTTGTAGTATACTTAGCACAAAATAAATGTATTTCAAACACATTTTAGTATTTTTTCACTAGGGTAGCCTTAATACCTGGCAAACTTTGCTGCAGATAAGGAGTTAAAAACGGAGTTGTTAGAAACTTTATGTTTCCTTTGGTGACGCTCACAAAGTGCTTGCTTTTTTGCAGATTAAGTGGATTAGATACAATAATGGTCAAAAACAGATGTTTAGCAACAGAAATACTTTTTACTGAATACTTTTTGTACTGCTTAAAATAGTGTCTATATGTACAAGAATAAAGTTAGAAAATATAAGCCTGTACTATTAAATACCCATTATAAATAAAGTGGGATCTATTTTTTATCAGTTTTATTCTAATAAACATGACACAATAAAACATTAAAATGACATGAAAAGAGTTAACGGTTATAACAACTCAGATTTAGTGGAACTAATGGTGTCATAATAACCCTAAAAAGCGTGTCACTGTTGTTGGCATTGAGTTTTGCCAATCGTAAACTAGCTGTCATCATCAGAGCTCGTGTAGCCGATCTGGATAAGTCTCAATGACTGAGCGAACCAGCTGCTTTCGAATCGCTGTCACATTAATTTGGTGTCAGGACTGTCTCAAGTTGGACAAAATTTCTAAATCAACATGCACGGCCTCAAGCCAGACACTTATCGGTCTGCGCAGCGCCAAATGAAGTCAAACACACCTAGTAACTTTTTTCCCCAAATTTGTTATTAAATGGAATTGAAATGTCTGCCAATCATGACACCAATTTTAAGTCACATGGTATTCATGGTTTATGTGATTAGTTCAAAACCTTGCATGCCAACAACAAAGCAAAGATGACAGCAAATATCCAGCTATTATAAACCTCCTCGAGATAGACACATGTAAGGCATGTTCAGTTTAAAAATCCTCTGGAAGGAACTTTTTCAAATGAAAGCATTGCTCCAGGACATGATCGAAGGCAAGGCAGCCTTTTGGTGCATGATCAACGGCTTTTGATGCTTGCCGAGACATTTGTGTCCGACTCTCCCTTCAGCACAAAAAAAGGTTCTTAACCTTCATCGAGAGGAACAATCGTCAAACCAGCATTCTGTAATTTAACCCCGAGCAGCACCACGCAGGAGACAATGCACTGATTAAATACATTATTCATGATACACTCAAGCTAGACATACAGATGGCAAGGAAGCGAGAGAGAGACAGAGAGTGAGTCAAGGTCAGTGAACGTCCAGTGCCTGTTGCTTTGAGGCTCATTGTTTACAGTCTCTTTAAATCAACCTCTGCACTGACTGGGTGGAGTGTAAGCCCTTCTAATAGACAATGGGAACAGGTGTTGAGGTGGAGCAGGTATTCATCTGGGACAAGTATGCATGTAGACAGCTCTCTGACTAAGGGGAAGTATCACATCAACAACAGTCACTGCACAGGTGCGATCATGGTGAGTAATGCTTGGAGAGTTTTTTGATTAGTTGGCTGATGCATTCACATGCAGTAGGCCTACACAAAGTCAACATACAGGCACTATGAGCTATTTCAGTAAATTTTTGTGATTTTAATTTCCCCATTTAACTCAGAACAAGTGATTAAGACAGATTGCTTCATCTCAGAATCAAATTGTTTCATGTCAGTATAAAACTGACACCTGGGCTCCTCAGCTCTATTTCTGGAGGGCAGAACATACCTGAACAAGCTAGTCAAGGTGTTCAGGTGTTACTTATTAGAAGAGTGGGTTACATTGGGATTTGTTAATAATGTCTGTAGGACACAGGTATGGTGGCCCAGTAACAAAATCTCCACAACACAATGGAAACAAGCCACAACCACAGCTTTATGCTTCACAAGATGTTAACTGATGGAATGGAGTTGTGTGGATTATTGTGATGTTTTTATCAGTTGTTTGGACTTCAGAGGATCCACTGGTGAGCAATGTAATGCTGTATTTCTCCAAATTTGTTGTGCTGAAGAAACAAACTTATCTACATCTTGGATGGCCTGAGCGTAGGTAAATTTTCGGCTAAATTTTCATTTTTGGGTGAACTATCCCTTTAAGTTGAGAACCACTGATTGAGGTGTTATATGTTCACTACACACAAAAAAGGGGAAAACAATTCTCAATTCTTAAGGTAAAAAGCTCATTCAAGCTCATCTAGCACACTGAAAAGTGTTTCCCTACCTTGCAACAGCTAGCCAAATCACTAAAAGGTGCTACGAGGACCCCAGAGATCCCTCGATTTTGCCTGCGTTCAATCACAACCAGCTATGGCCTAGAAACAAATTGATATCTTGCCATCTACCACTAACACTTAGTGTAGCTTGTCAAACTACATTGAGAATTGTTTTTAATCATTTAATAATGCAATAAATTATAAAATCGTTGTCAGAAGTTAGCTTTTTAGAATTCTTACAAACTTGATGAAATCTAATTCACATGAAAAAGACAACATTTACATTTATCTCAAGCTGTAGCTATAAACTCTGGATTCAGTCAGATTTACTGAACAGAAAGTGCTGTTTGTGTGTCTGTCACTGTGTGGAACTCGTATCAAGCCTGACTGACTTTTGTTTTCAAAGAATTAGTGAGTAATATGATCTATTATTTTATGTTTCACCAGAAAGGCCAATATTGCAAAAGATTGTGTTGATCAATATGTTTATAGTGCATTTCACTGTATTTTATGTTGATTATAGTATGCTACTCATCTCGGACATATTTTACTGCTAAGCAGAACTGTGTTGTTTATGTGGACAGTGTGACCTGTAGCCTGTTAATATGGATGGGGAAATAAATATGCACTGCTTTCACGTGTGTTGTGAAACAGGCCTCAGCGTGAGCAAGAAAGGAGTAAAACAGGGAAGCAAAGAAAAATGTAAGTGAAGGAGGGAAGGAAAAACATCCCTTCTCCCCCAGGGACTCACTTACTCCTTCTCTCCCTCTCTCTCTTTGAGTCATCCATCTGACGGAGATAAAAGAGCCTATAAAACATCAAAACAAAAATAGCATAATTCATGCAGCAACATCATCTTAAGGAAAATAAATAAGAGAACTAAGCAGCACCTCACTGTAGCTGAGCAGGCACAGAAAGAGTTTAAAGGGCCAGAATGCTTAAAGAAGCCATATAGATTCTTCACGCACCTTGATATCCTCAGAGACATGCTTACGTAACTGATCTAAAGAACAGTCACAGCCATTAAACAAAAAATGTCTTTGATCAGTTTCACACATGCACATTTACATATGCGCTAAGCTCTCTATAAGCTCTCATGATCTATATGGTAGCTGTGTCTGGTTTAGAGGAAAGTCAAAGCTGCAGGATATTCTTATTATTCTGCTAGGCTATAACAGTCATCAGTCACAGCTCCCGTTATCTTAATATGTTTGTACATTTGTGTAATTTCTGATCAATTTAATGTGTCTTTGCTGAATAATAATGTCAATTTCTTTAAAAAAAATTTTTTTTAATGATTTTTTAAGTTAATGCAGTTGTTTTCTAACAAGACAAAAGTGTCAGTGAAAAGCCTTTCAGAGTGAGATGGACAGTTTAAGCATCTTAATAGCAAATACTTATTTATTTCCTGTAGTTAGTTTCATAATAAGACAAAAGTGCTTTTCAGCTCCAGCCCTGGAGGATTGTGGCTTGTTTCCGTTGTGTTGTGCTAATTTCATTGTCTTGTGCTAATTTTGTTGTGTTGCAGCTTGTTTCCTTTGTGTTGTGCTAATTTCATTATGTTGTGGCTTGTTTCTGTTGTGTTGTGCTAATTTTGTTGTGTTGTGGCTTGTTTCCTTTGTGTTGTGCCAATTCCATTGTTGTGGCTTGTTTCCATTGTGTTGTGCTAATTTCGTTGTGTTGTGGCTTGTTTATGTTGTGTTGTGGCTTGTTTCCATTGTGTTGCGGCTTGTTTCTGTTGTGTTGTGCTAATCTCATTGTTGTGGCTTGTTTCCATTGTGTTGTGCTAATTGTGTTGTATTGTAGCTTGTTTCTGTTGTGTTGTGCTAATTTCGTTGTGTTGGGGCTTGTTTCCCTTGTGATGTGGCTTGTTTCTCTTGTGTTGTGCTAATTTCATTGTTAAACAGGCCTTGCTCGTATTTGTATTTATTTAGGTGTCCTCTCATCTTGCCCTGTTTTTTGCAAGGTTTGTTATTCTCTAATGCTTGCCTGTTTCTTGGTTTCTTTCACCTGATTTTATCTCTTCGTTCCTCGCCAGCTCCCTCTTTCTCAGTGTGTGTCCCATGTGGTGTGGTGAAGGCTCCAGTATGTAGTGTAAATGTCAGGGACTGAAGGATACTGAAGAGACACCGAAAGGAACAGTGAGGTGGAGCAAGTGACATTTTGGATGCGTCCCACGAGAGAATTCTGACGGACAGGAACATGTTCACTCAGCAACATTACGCAACACGTACGCACACCGCCAGACACACACACACACACACACACGCACGCACGCACGCACACACACACACACACACACACTGTTACATCTTTTCAGCAACAGTGGAAATAAGGTGAATGAAGGTAAGGATGAAATGGATGAAAGAGAAGCAGAAAGTTTAAAAGAGAGAATAAGAGATATAGAGGAAACTTATCAGGAATGTAGAGGGAGAAAGAATAACAGAATAAACAGAGGAATACAGGAAACAGATAAAGAGGAGAAGGCGGAGAGAACAGAGTGTTCAGAGAAATGGTGACTTATCTGATGGCTGAGTTTTCTTCTATCTTGCCTGTGATGTCTTAAAGCAACATTTTTGTTTCAGTGTAGAGATTCATTGCTTTTCACTCGTTTTTCATTGGATTTTAGCATGATTTTGATGATAATTTGATCATTTCGTCAGTTTCATCAATTCGTATTTGAATGTGCGGCAACTATAGTTGCCAGTGGGCAAATATGTTGTATGCACCCCTTCAATGTCAAATTTGAATAGGAGGAGAGCTTTTGGCATCTAACTCATAATAACTGCTTTCAACAGATCAATCTTTATTCATAAACAAATTTATTATGCATTAAAGTCCAAGAACATTCGATGCAAACCCAAAAAAGGCTGCATCTAGCTTATAATCTCTTGAATATGAAAACACAACAAATCCATTTTTCTTAAAGTGGTGGAACATAGTGCAGAACAAAGTGCAGCCATTAAGTTGCCCCAACAGGGTATTGTGTATCAAAAAGTTAAATGAAAATAAATAGAATGAAGAAAATATTATATCTATATAATAAAAAAAGGTATACCTGAAAGATAATTACGCATTTAACTGTTTGATTACCAACATTCTGCAACATATCTTCTTTTGTGCTCAACAGAAGAAACAAACTCATAGGTTTGCAACTTGAGGGTGACTAAATGATGACACAATTTCCATTTTTGGATGAACTTTCCCTTACGTAAGCAGTGAAGATACAAGTAGTTTTATAAATTTACATAAACATATTTGCATGCTATACTTTGTGATGTAAATATGTAAAATATCACATTTTTATGAATAGGCACATATTGATTAGGTCAAGTGGATTAACCCTGACAAAAGTCCTTGATATTCATGAATTAATGATATTCTTTTTAAAATATATGATTATTTAAATAATTATCATGTGTAGGCTACACCCATGATTGTTTGTGTATTTATTTATTAATCCCATGCGTTAGCTCTTTATCTTTCCATTCTTCCTTTTGTGTGATTGACTGAAGTTTGTAAACTGCTGCTGTCACTTGAAAACTGGAAATTTCCACCCCCCATGGCAAAAGCAGACACAGAGGTGGGGCAGTAGAGCTGTGGTAAGATTTAAAAATACTTACAAAAGGAAAATGACAACTATAAACTGCGGCAACTGTAGTTGCCGGTGGGCTTAAATGGGTTTTAATGGGAGTTCTATATGAAAGTTTGGGAGGTGCATGCTCTTTTAATCCTGACAATCACAACACAAGGGCATTTAAATAGATGCCTACTTCAATGTATTCTTGTAACAAATCAACACCTCCCTTTTTCTATTCACTCTCACCAGCCAAGAGGGAGATCAGTGATGGATTACAGTAAACCATCTGGATGCACTGGTGTGTTAATGATATACCTGATATTAGTCATATTTCACCGTATCAGGTTTATGGATTGTTTGGAAGCACTATTCAAAAGACTCTTCATTCAAAAGTGCACTATGAAGATATCTTACATTAGATTTATGCATTTGGAGTTTGTGTTTATCAAACTAAAAGCATTTTACAAAAAAGAAAAAAAAGAAAGACCAGTTAATTAATGCATTCCCTGGTAATCATGCCTTTGGCATTCTTGTAGTGCTATCTTGTGAGCTACAGAATTTGTTATTACAAAATCTCATTGTGTTTTTGTACTTCCAAACGATTGGATTTAGTGGTCTTATATAGTGCAAAAGAGACAAAAGTAGAGTGATTTCAGGTTAGTAACTTGTGCAAGTTTACACACACAGATACACACTAAAAAGGTCTTGTGTGCAAAAAGGTCTCGGTTTGACATGAAGGATTCCCCTCGATGCATGAAGTCTCTTCAAAGCTGTCCGAGAACAGGGTCAGTCTACATATGTGACCTTTGACACCAGCCTTCACCTCATGAGCCCCTCAGAGATGTGTGTCTGTGTATATGTGTATGTGGTATCTTACTATTTGGAAAAGTGAGAAAAGGTGTTCCTGTCTCCCCATCCCGCACATGAGACAATTAAAAATACATTCATTAAAAATATCTATAAAACGTGCTATAAACTGATATAGACAGCTTAGCTGAGATAATTTGGCCTTGGAAGAATTTGATGGAAGATGTTTGAATTTATGACTTTTGATTGCAGACTTTGTTGTGAGACATTGTTAAGGTCTCTGAAACTTTATAAGAGACTGTTTCTTCTGTTGCTTCGCATCAAGAGAAACATCTGAGAAGCAGGAGACTTAAGTAAAAATCTTCATAGCTCTCTATTAAATTATTTGAGAAACTATTGAGATATTAAACAAATCTTTACTATTGGTTAGTTGTAGTCTTTGATCATGAATGAGAAGCAAATCTCTTAATTAACTTTCCATTCCAGATGTCCCCTTTTTTCCTTTGAATCTGCAAAGCTACACCAAAGACTAGAATATGCCATTTCAGAATTAAAATTTGACTTTAGAAAAATATTTATTTGGCACAAATGTTAAGGAGCAAAATTTGAACGCAGATCATCATGTATTAGTCATGAATCTGGTTCTCTTATATTGAGTAATTTAATAGAAACAAAACAGCTTGTGCGACACTGAGAGAGACTCTTATCGGGTTATTTATAAAGCACAACCACACAACAGGAAACAGATCAAGGGAGGTCTGGTAGTTAGGTCCACTAAAAGCTTTTTCCCATCTAGTGAACAAACATCTCACTCTGTCCCATGTGGGGCCCATTCCAACCTCCTATTGGCTGAATCATCTCCTGGCTGCTTGCAATCTCCTTCCAAAAATGCCATATCCAGAAATTATACCATCAGCTTTGGTCCTTATGACGTGCTTCTCAATGCCTCATGGGTATCTAGTCTGGTGCACATCTATGTCACAAATCTGATTGCTCCCACAGTGATGTCTAAATTGTGGTGATGTTTTGGAATGAGGATGGTTGTAGAAAGAGGTTTGTCTATTTAAGTATGCTGTTGTGTGATTAATTTTAATCTGGTTTCTATCATTGTGAGAGGTTGAAGGTGTGTTATTTTTAAAACAGTGAGATTAAAATCCTAGTAAGTCAGATTAAATTATATCAACATTAAATTGTTTTAATTCTAGGGTTCTATACTTGAAATTACTCAGAAGAAAAGGTAGATAAAATATACATATAAGCTATATAAGCTTTTTTACGGATGTGCTGACATGGATGTTTTTTATTATTTTATAATGGTATATTTTTATTTACATTTCAGTGTGACTGATTACAAAAGACTTGCTCTCCTTAAAAGTCCAGATACCTCTACTACGCCAAACATTAAGTACAATGGGAACTTTTTATTTTTATTTTTATTTTTTAATGGGTAGAGCTAAGGATGTTTTTAATCTCACAGACATTTAACAAATTTTATTATTCATTTTTCTATAATTTTTTTAAATCAATTATTATGAATTTTTTTATCCCCTAGTAAAAAAGCAATATATTTAAAATACATTTATTTCATACTAAGTATAGTTCAGATATATTAACACATTTACTGACATATCACTCAAGACTTACTGATATACAAATTATAATTTAAGTACTACTTGTGCACAATGCATATTTCTTAATATTAAGCCTAAACTGTGTTTTAATGTCACTATTGATGAGGATTGTATGATCTTCGAATAATATCGGTCTTTAAATGCAAGATATTTAAAGTGTACCTGAAGTATACTTGCAATAGTTCCACCTTAGCACAATCAAATATACTTCAGTATATCTTTAGTTGGACTTCAGCACTACTTTTGCATAACTGAAATGCATTAAGTACAAAATTAGTTCTTCCAATTTAGCAGACTTTACATTAGTGCTGTGAAATGATTAATCGCAATTAATCGCATCCAAAATATATACATACATATACATACATAATAAATATACACAGAACACACACATATATTATGCAAACAAACTTTTATTTTGGATGCGATCAATCGCTTGAAAGCACTACTTTAAATATACCAGGGTCTATAAATTATCAACTTAAATATGTCTGCCTATTTTACTTAACAGACCAATATGGATGACAATAAAAAGTTGCGATGTTTAATTTTCTTCTGACATTTCTGTTATAATCTTTTCTAATTAATTATCTTTTAAGCATAATATGTTTATTGAAGCTCTTAGTGTTGGTTGAGAGGTTTTTTTATGATAAGAAAATCATCAGAACACTGCAATAAAACCTTTGCTGGTTTTTCTGGCTTACAGTTTTCTTTTGACACTCATTGAGGAGAGAGGTAAATGATCATGCCATTTGTTACTGGTCAATTTGAAGAGCAAATAGCGAGATGGCTGAACAGATGGTGGTTTATTTATCGCCGGGAAGACATGGCACATTTGTCATTTGCCCCCTTAGTTATTTAATCAAGAATCTTGATCTATGCACAGCTAACTTTTTACTCTGATAGCACTGAATCCAGACAGCTCATTAACAGAGCCGCCTTCTTAATATGCTAAACCACCTACTTGGGCTCTCAGCTTCCTCTCCCTGATTATCCGCACTCCCAATGAGAGATCTTCAACCGCTCTCCTGCTGATCAAGGGCTTACTGTGTGCCTTGATGTTGCAACCTTTCATATAAAGGTTACGTAACAGTGCAGAACTGTGCGTGTCTGTGTGTTTGCGTATATGTGCATCTCAAAAGTCAAAGAGAGAAGGACATTTTTTTTTGTGACAACTTACTTTGAAGATTAAGAGCTGTGATGTCAAAGCTTCAGATTAGATATGCACTGATTGGATAATGAAGAAAAAAGTGGCAGCAGATTTATTCTTAGCTTATTTTGCACCTGTGTTGTTTTCAAACTCTATTTAAGTACTTTAACGTTCTAGAAGTTAGAGGGAGTTGTGGGTGATTGAGAAAAAGGGAATGTGAGTGGGCTCTTAGAACATAGTTATTTAATGTTGTTTAGTCTGTCAAAACTGATTTTGTGTGTATAAGCCTATATATTGTTTGCAAATATTTTGCTCTCTGTCCCAACACACCATATTCACTTTAAGAGAATGTAAATCTTTGTAATGCGCATCTAAAAATTTGAGGTTTCATTAGCTTACTGACATTCCACTCTGCGGCTGATATATTTAAGCTGCAAAGAAAAGACGTAATGTGTTTTGTGAAAATGTGGCAGTGCTTTATTTTACAGAACAATTGTAGTGTAATGGAAGTGAGATTGTGGAATCTATTTAGTTTATTTCAACAATCTGAACTCCCGTTTATATTGAAGTTAAGTGCATTAGATGAGTTCAGTGCTTCTCCTTATGGATAAACAAGTTTGACAGTGTTGAAATGAAAGTTATCAGTGAATTCATCTACATAAGATTTCAATTTTGAAACAGACAGATGCACATGCATACATGCAGTAGCACAGGCACACACACACACACACACACACACACACACACACACACACACACAAATGCTCAATTGATACTCAGAGCGCATACACATCCAGACCGCCAGCCATAATGAGTCATTTAACCTGGCCATTGTTGCTCAGTTTTACCTCTATCTTGTTGCTAAGCAATGGTTCCTTCTAAATCCAAGGATTTGGACCTAGACTCCCCAGTTGGCATTCTCACATTTCCCTCTGTCTGGAGGATTTGGAAAAATAGTCACACATACACAGAAATGAAAATACAAATAGAGATGGATTATGAATAATATACAGTTTTGTCATTTGAAAAAGCTTTTTTCATATATTCTGCTAGACTAAATGAAATGTTGATTTGCATATCTAGCATTCTTGTAAGCCCTCAAATGTATCTTTTCTGAATGTCTCAAGAGTAGATGTCACATTCCTGCATACATTAGCTTATTCATATAGACACAGTAGCTGAACCCTTTTAAATGATCTTATAATAACCGCAGTAGTCTGCATTTTCTTATTAAATATATATGTATATATTTTGTGTGTGCAGTGAAAGTCAATGGGGTCCAAAGATCAATATACACTGCTGTTCAAAAGTTTGGGGCCAGTAAGATTGATTAAAAAAAAACAAAACAAAAAAAACAGCCAAAGTCACATTTAATTGATCAAAAGTGACAGTAAAGACATTTTTACATTGTCAAATAAAATCTGTTTTCAAATAAATGCTGTTCTTTTGAACTTTCTATTAATCAAAGAATCTGGGAAGATAAAGTGTGTCATGATTTCCACAAAAATATTTCAATTTTTTCAATGTTAATAATAAGAAATCAGCATATTTCTAAAGGATCATGCGATGCTGAAGCAGGGTTATTATAGTTAACTCCTATCCGAAAACATAAAAAAAAAAAAAAAACTTAAACTGAAATATAAAGAAACATTAAAAAACACTTAAAGCTATTTATTTTATTTCGGCTTGTTGTCAATGTCACAACACAGGCCGAAGACAAGGGATTAGTGCAATAACAGGTAAGTTTATTAAATGAGTTGCAGGTTGTAATGGCTTGAAAGGTGAGTATTGACACGTGGAATGGTTCTTGGGTTCTTATCTGAGGTAACTGGTGTTGTATGTGATAGGGTAATCTGGATTCGTGCAGGAGTCAAGGAGAACAGGATCGGAAGAACGCTGGAGCATCTGAGGGTAAGTACAGACAGGTTAGTAGCATGAGAGAGTCTGGTAAGTTCGGGTAAGTGAACTGTAGACCGGACGATGAGTGTCTGAGGCCCCGTCCACATGGAGATGTGTTTAGCTGTATACGCATAAATTTTGTATTGTGTCGGTTGTGTGGGTTCGTGTGGACGCAGATATTTCTTGAGAAGAGGGGAAAAAAAAGATCGGGTAGGGAAAGCTCTGGCTTTTTATATATGTATATATTGGGTATAAACCTGTACTTGGTACGTTTGCTTGCACACGTGGCAGTGTGTAGAGAGACAACATGCTGAGACATCAGGCCAGTCAACCACAGCGTGGCGCAAAGTCAGGGTCAGAGTTCAGAGGCTTTCCCACATCGCAGGCAGAGTGTGTGTTTCTGCTTATGTCACCTCGTCAACATGCAAGTGACCCCTGACCTTCACAACCTCGTGCCTCATTCACGCCATTAGCTTTGGTGGAGGAATCAGGAGAGGCAAAGTTACAAACAAGATACACAACTACAAAAAGTAAACTAGATCTAAGACTATAATTCAGTTTATATAACTTGAAGAAATCCTTGACACTCTTAAACTTAGTGTTTTGGAGGGTTTCATAACTCCACTATGAATGTAGATTAAATAAACACATGGTGCAAGAGGACTCATTACTCTGAATCTGTTCTCTTCATAAAGTAGCTCAGCACACTGGATTATATTATTGCTAATTAGCCACTAATCACAAGTGGCAAGGCTGAGTGATTTCAGAGCTCATCATCCTCTTCATAAGTGTTTGTGTCCTGCCCCCCTCATTCAAAGCCGTTCTAAAGACCTCAGAGTGTTCCGCAATTTTACATGATTCACTGCAAAATGGTTGTGAGCAAAGGTTCGGTGCCAAAGCTTTAGCTTTTTTTTATGTCTGCATGAGTCATTCTAATTGGTGTGAGGCAGAGTGAAAGTAGCCATGTCTGAGGGTAGGCAGGGGGGCATTTAAGTGCCTGGTGATTTCATAAAATCGCTGTTACTAAGGCAACTAAAGGTAGACCACTCAATGAAATCCATTCAATTCTATGCAAATGTCAGACTTAGAGGTATAGTTCACCTGAAAAATGACAATTCTAATTCTATTATCATTTACTCATGTGGTTCCAAACCTGAAAATGTAAAATTGGCATGAAAGACTTTCACATTGTTACCAAAAATTCAGTTTCTTATGAATACACGTTTTTGTAAATGTGGAATTTTATTGTAATTTTTGTATTTATAATGCAGTGCCAGTGTACCTGTTACCAGGAGTGTAGTTTGTGCTTTACATCAAGGACCACAATGGAAATAAGTTTTGTTTTAAACTTTATTGTGTTGTCCTTGATGAATAGAGTGTATTCAATACTTTTTTTTGTCAAAATAAACAAAAATAAAAATAAAAATACTGTTCACTTGATACATTTGTCAGGATTCTTTGATGAATGGAAAATTCAATGTTTACACAAAAATATCAAGCAGCACATTCATTCATTGATAAAAATAAGAGATGTTTTATGACCACTAAACCAGTATATTAGAATGATTTCAGAAGGATCATGTAATCATTTTAAATTCTAATAATATTTTATTAAATTACTGTTTTAATGTATTTTAATAAATGAATGAAAACATGAACTAACAAACAAACAAATGAATGAATGAAGCCTTGGTGAACATGAGAGACTACTTTCAAAAACTTGAGACTTAAGCTTCAAAAATAAAATTATCCTGAAAGTATTCCATCTTGGCTCTCCTTGGGACATCCATGAGAAGTAACATTGTCCAGTTTGTAAAGAAATTATTATTTTATGGGATCTAACTAAATAGAAATGAGTGACCAGTACAAGAAAAGTGAGTAATGACATTTTTAATTTCTGAGTTAAGTAACTCTTTAATTAATTTTTTGAGAAAATCTAGTATTATTTGCACAAACTCTTGTAGTGTCATACATTTTCATTCCAATAATGTTCGTTTTATCTACTAGTCCTCCACTTTCAAACTCTGTGTCCATTTTTCTGTCAATTTCAGTGTAATATCAAGGGGTGCGGATCTATAAGGCTTGTCAGTGGAGGATGCTCAGAGATGTGATTACTCCACTATTGCACGTTTCCCCACAGGCTATCAATGACTGCTTCTCCGAGCGCTTTGCTTTTGTCTTCTTCAAAGAGCTGGAGAGGTGGGTGCAGGAGGGCAGACAGAGCAAGAGACATGGAACATTGTGTGAAGTGCCGCACCTTGGAGTGGCATCGTCTGGTACTTATTCTTCTAGCTCTTGTCAGCAAAACAAGCCTCAGGGCACAGATCTCTTATAACAAAGAATTCTTTATTAAATCTTCTGATGGTTAAAAATAGATTTTGTTTAATAGAACGAATAGATGTTTTGAGCATATATGCGAGAATAGCATTTTGTTTTGAATATCATGTCAACTAGAACAAAAGTTTGCATTGTTTAGCTTTTGTATTAAATATGCGTCTGGCTGGTTTTACTCATATCATTCCCTGTCTACAATGGAATTTAACCTTTGACCTATGATCAGTGCTCTGAGTTAATAACTAGAGAGCCTGAAAGAGTGTTTCATGTGGAGGTGTATTTTATTTTATTTTATTTTATTTCTATGTTTACTATGTATTAGGCATGCAATCAGTCCAGATGATTCCAAACATACTGTTTACACGAAATTTCCTTTAAAACAGAAATATTTACTATACTTCTAATTCAAGCGCACATGATGAATAACATGTTTCTTGAACAAGAGTTCAGTTTTGGCTATAGTTCTTTGCATGAAACGTCATGACTCAAGTCCTGTGTTGATAATGAACATGCACAAGTCCAAACTGCTGATACTGTAGTAATCTAATTGAGTGTTTACATGGCTAATATTGTACTGTCAAACAGATTATCTAAGGTTTACACCAGTCCTTTTAATGAAACTGAAATTTCAATCAGATTTGGCCAATTTATTACAACTGATGTTGCTACATGAGACCTTTTTATTCCAAATATAGGCAACTGATTAAAAACGGATTATTAGCATCCATGTAAACACAGTACTGTCTTCTACTTCAAGTAGAAGTAGGGATGTAACAATGATTCAAGTCGGTTGAGTTGTTAAACAAATCACGATACAATTGCTTGTAGGTGTTATATGAATGTATCTCTGAGGGAAACTGTCTTTAGGAAAGTTTAAATTTGTATTTTCTTTTTATCTTGCCTCTGTATAATGCATATTAAAGTAGTGTTAATTAGCGCAGTGCTGCTTTCCCTGCTGAAAAAAAACTATAGAAACCATCACAGAAAATTCTAATGGTTTCCACTAAAAATACCATTACAAACATTACAAACTATCAACTTTTAACCATTAAAACCATTAAAAATGGTTTTCTGTAGTGTGTTTTAAGACATTTTCCATTACAATTTATTGGTTCTAACAAGCCACGAATAGAAGGCGACCAATTACCAGTAGAAACCCAAAGGGTCCATTACAGTTTCCATTAAAACCAATACAAGTCCCATTATAACCAGTAAAACCATTACAAATTTTGTGATGGTGTCTATTGTTTTTTTTTCAGCAGGTTTGTTTACAGCGGCAACCAATGAAATGCTCTATTGCTGCTGTTCCATAAGCGCCACCTGCTGTCAGAGAGTGAATTTGCATTTTCATTCAGCCCAATCTGCTGTTTTTGCTTCGTGCAGATGTTTTATATAGTATCATTTCACAAACCTTAAGTCAGACCATTCTGTTTTTGCTTCAAATTTCGAAACTATTCAATTTCCTTTAGATTAAAAACTGGTCATGCTGCATGTATGCAGCATCTTTGTTTGGATCGTGATTAAAATACAGTGGTTGCCTCTAATTTTAAATGGAAAGAGCACAGACAAAGCCTCAGTTTGTTTATAGAAGAGATTTATTTTATTTGTGTTATTTATTTTATTTGTTTTAAATTTTCAATGTAGTATTGTTTCTTGACATATTTAAGTTTCACAAAGAAATGTGCAGCATTTTGTCCAAGCAATAATAAAAGTGACACCTTTTCATTTCTAATTTGTCTTAACTCATTTTGTTTAAAAAAAACTGTATCGTGAAATCAGTGTTGTGAATCATATCGCATCGTGAATTGAGTGAATTGTTGAGGGGAGCTTTCCAAAGATTATGATCCAGAATGAAAACTGGATCATATCGATCTTCTTTTCTCATAGCCTCTTGTTAAGTGCTTGGAGTCTTCACTAATATCTAAGAAGGATGGTTCTGCAGACTTTCCCTGATTGGGCCTTGGAAACTTGTTGAATTATGTGAGCCCATTTAGTTCAAAACCTACAGTATACTCATAAATTTAGCCTCATTAAGCTGTCAAATACATGCAAGGTGGTTTACGTAAACACTTAATGTTTGTGTGTATGAGATCCACGCATGAATCACTTTCTGTCTTCTTTACCAACAGTCTGGGTCTGTTTTCTCTGAAAGGCCCCATTGGCAGGCCTGAAGCCAGAGCATTTCCTGTTGCTCTCTGCTGACAGCTGTGATGAGTCTCTAGAGAACATGTTGTCATCAGTCCCCATGCAACACATTCATGGCCAGGACTGCACACGACCGGACAGGGAGCATGCTTTCTCCCTAGAGGGGTTCAAAATGGAAAATATGAGCTTACATGTTGCCAAATGCCAAATTCCTAATATTTATTTAGAAAATAAGACATTGTGCAGACAATTACTGATCTGTTCTGTCATCATGGGGAATGACACTGATCGATGATTGAAATGTCAAATTAAAATGGCATTTGTGTTGTGTTGCATGAGAATATCAGTTACTTAGTGTGTGTTTGTGAGAGAGAGAGAGAAGTGAAAGTATTTCAGAGCATACAGAATGTCTACTAGTTTAAATCATCTGACATAATAGCTCTGTCCCAAAGCCAAGGGAGCTGTTTTGCTGTCTCCTGCCTTCTAAGGCAGCATTATAACTGTCACTGAACTTAAAGGGGTCATATAATGCTGCTAAAAAGAACATTATTTTGTGTATTTGGTGTAATGAAATGTGTTTATGCGGTTTAAGGTTAAAAAAACACATTATTTTCCACATACTGTACATTATTGTTTCTCCTCTATGCCCCAAAGTTATAAAACAAGAAAATCTATACAGTGTCAAATATGTTTTGATGTGATCTTCATATAACAAAAAGTAAGAAGTATATAAATCTGTTTGTTTTGGTGAAAGTCAACTCCTGGGACATAAAAGTCAAAGTTGAAAAACACCCATTTTTGTATTACTGGAATCAATAACCTGCCTTGTATCCAGGGCCAGAGTGGGACTCATTTTCAGCCCTGGAGTTTCATGCCTTAGACTGGCCCACTTATTTTTTTATTTTTCTTATTTTTACTGGCCTTTTCAGTGCCGCCTTCGTGCTTCCTATTATCCATTTTTCATCTATTATTTTTTGCTCACATATCTCCAACAACTGAGGGTTTTTTTTTTGTTTGTTTGTTTGTTAAAGAGCTTGTAACACTCCAAAGAGAAAGGAAATCGCATCATATGACCCCTTTAAGTGACTGATTTGGAGCACTTTACAAGTGCTTGAATCGATTTTGATAGATTTTTATGTTATCGTGTTGCTAAACAGTACAATAAGCATAAAAATACAAATCATACAAATATTTTGGTAAAAGAGTGTGTCGCAATGCATTCTGGGATGGTGTTCTCTGATTGTCTTTGTAATGCTGTACTTAAGATAGGAATGCTTTTTTGTTATATTATAGCAAACTAATGTTAGTTTATCATATCTACTGTAGTTTCTCCATTAACAATCATTGATTTAAGAGGTTTTATCTCTCAACCATACATTTTAAATAAATGTATATTTTAAATATAAAATATTACATTTATCTATTTCTTTTAAATGCCTAAATATTAGTAAGTCCGTAACCTTGATATAATGTTTTTTTTAAACGTTATTTTATTTAAAATAATAAAATAATTTTAAGGGAATAAAGAAAAAAAGTTTTTTTTTTAAATCTAAAAGAAATTGTATTGATTTTAATACAAATCAATTGTTAATTAATTTATTATAAAGGATTTATTGTAAAGTAATTCATTCAAACTATTTTTAAATAATATTTTTATTTCACTGAAAGGCTACCAGAAAAGCCAGATGACCACATGTATGAAGCTCGTTCATAATATGCACACAATCATTTTTTTTAATCTTACTCCTAATATGCTGAAAATGTCCTGTTAATGTTTCTTGGCTGTTCACATTCCAACAAGTTAATTACATAAATGATAAGCTTTTTGTCCATTCTAAATGGCAAAATTGGACAAAAAGTAGTTAAATGTAACTGTGGTCATCAAGAATATCAAATATTGTGGTGGACAATTTGGCATATCTCATTTTTGGGATCAATGTCTATAATGGCTACGGCCCTGGATATTAGTCTGAAAACTCTCTTCATGAACCCTGTGAACTCGATCAGAAAAGAAATCTGGTCGTAGATCCCAATACGAGGGTCAAACTGAGATTTAGCTTGTGTTTTTCTGGACTGATACTCTAAAATTTACTATTCTTATTCTTAACTTTAAAGCTGAAACTGCATGTGAGAGTGAATCTGGCCTGTGTACTGTTTGTACGCACAAATAAAATGACATATTAAATTACCTTTGTGTACAGAGAGAACAGAATGACACACTTTCAGTGACCTACTGCCTCCGTCGTTATGAGAAAAGGAGCTTGGAATCTCCCCTCTGGTGTCCGCTCTGTAAACTGCTCTAATCAAACTGTTGCAATGGGATTTGACCTCAGGGATAACTCATATACACCACACTAAAATGTAACTGATCTTTGAATGATCTAATGACCTGTATGCACATCATGCCTCATTAACTTTTTGTCTTGCATACATATAATGCTGCATTTTCCACAGTCAGCTCTACTGTGTATCGTTAAACGACTCTTTGAGGTTTATTCATGCCCTGTTTACTATGCTAATACAGCTAGGCTAAGTGATGACAGGCAGTCAGCATTACAGCTAATACAAGACAGACACAAACAGCAACTTCACTTGTTGCCATGGGATCTAGCTTTCTGTTTTGAGTGCAGTGGGCTGTGTGGCGTTCAGGATTAGCACTACGCTTAAGCATGGTGAGGGTTCGTGTGGGTGTTAGTTGTCTTACTTGGATAATGATGGCTAATTAGCTACACGCTGAATGCAAGTCACAGGCAGTCATCAGGAGACTGCTAATTACAATCATGTAGTCTAGACACACATTCTGTTATCATTATGCTGTGTAGACCCACACATAAAGATGCACAATATACATGGGTGTATCTGCAACTATAGGCACTTTTTGTGCTGGTGGACTTTTAGGAAACATACTAAACACACTTTTGACACTATTTTTAGTTTATTTAATTAGTCCACTAACAATTTTTAACATTATGTATACATTGTTAAGTAAATTTATCCACAGTGTCCACATTTTAATGTCCATCACAATTAGTGCTGGGCATTTTGAACAAAAATGTATCACGTTTCTTTCCTGACTGTGCCTTTATATTGATCAGAATGCATCAAACACTTGTAGAGCCAATGCATTTGAATCATGATCCAAACAAACATGCTACATATAGCAGGAGCAGTTTTTGATGTAAATTAGATTGTATAATTTCAAAATTAAAGCAAAAACAGTTAAATAAATGTGTTATTAATAGTTCTAAAAGTTTTCCAACCACTAGTCAGAAGTGCATAACAGAGATCTCCTCTCAATTAACGACACTATGTACGTTGCTTAGGCGCTTCCGGTATGCCGAATTCATTAAAATTCATACCATTTGCATGAATAAAACCAGTTTACCTTTGAACCAGTATATCGCCCAGAACTAATAAATTATGTACTGTTTAATGCCTGTATTTGATGGAAATGATTACACATTTTAAAAGTAAAATGGCAGACTCCTTTGTCATGCTAAGCACATTTTCTTAATAAAGTTTACATATCCTACATATATATTTACATATCATAATATTTTCACACTTTGACAAACTTAGCTTATGGGAATGACACAGTAAAACCATTGTACTCAAATGTGATATTTGCCTTAATATACAGTATATGTGATATATATTTTATTTATTTTTTTATTTTTTTATTGGTGCAAATGGTGGAAATAATACTACACACACACACACACACAAAGTGCGTGTTGACTTTAGATATTGTTTCCAAATTAAATTGTGAATCTAAATTAGAATTTATTACATTATCAGGTTTTGAGAGTTTCCATAATCATATTTCTTTTTCATGTTAAAGGTCTACAACAGTTATAAAACAAGAAAATCTATACAGTGTCAAATATGTTTTGATGTGATCTTCATATAACAAAAAGTAAGAAGTATATAAATCTGTTTGTTTTGGTGAAAGTCAACTCCTGGGACATAAAAGTCAAAGTTGAAAAACACCCATTTTTGTATTACTGGAATCAATAACCTGCCTTGTATCCAGGGCCAGAGTGGGACTCATTTTCAGCCCTGGAGTTTCATGCCTTAGACTGGC
>NW_015641608.1:1029986-1037933 GCF_001515625.1 Sinocyclocheilus rhinocerous | reverse complement strand
TAAATATATTAAAATTTAATTTTTGATTAGTAATATGCATGGCTAAGAACTTCATTTGGACAGCTTTAAAGGCGATTTTCTCAATATTTAGATTTTTTTGCACCCTCAGATTCCAGATTTTCAAATAGTTGTATCTCGGCCAAATATTGTCCTATCCTAACAAACCATACATCAATGGAAATCTTATTTATTCAGCTTTCAGATGATGTATAAAACTCAATTTAAAAAACTTAGAGAGTATGGGCTGCTTCTGGTGCTTGGATCTGTAGCCTACTGAGGTCCAAGAATACTAGGTTAATTTTTTTAATGTATTTTTCTCTCTCTCTATTTAACTGCATTACAGTGAAAGACGTCTTCCCTCGGGTAGATTGAATGTTGGGCTCATGATCAATAAGTTGTTTGCATTCGCCCAAACTGAATCAAAACGCGGACGGTGAAGAGAACTGCCGTCAGCGCGAGACCCGCTCGCTGTGAAGCGGGAGCCGGCAGAGGATTCCGCTTGGTCTTAAAGCCTTCTTTAAACGGCTACTTCACAAATAAAACAATGATTTGCACAAAAAAAATTATTAATTATCAATTGAGAATTTGTTATTGATATGGTCTGGTGAAAATAATAATATGGGCTGCAAGAAAATTATAAATAAAAAGAGTGGGGCTGCTATGAGTGCAGGCAGACTAGGGACAGCATCACTGATCTATATATAATATATATTATAGATCAGTGGACAGCATCCATATTTCAACCCCAGTGGCATGACAACACCGCAGCCCTTGCGGCCAAAAAAACAGACCGGCCCACTGGGAATCCTCCCGGTGCTCCCGATTAGCCAATCCGGGCCTGCTTGTATCAGTAACAAACATGCTGGAATTCTGGGTTTTGCTGCAATCTTTATCAACATTGTCATACTGTGATTTGAAATGGAGTCCAGCAGGATTATTTGATCTCAGTGCATGTGTGGGTGTGTGTTGATGCTCTCCAGCACTGACCTCAGATTGGTTTACTTGTGCTGGCCAGCAGGACACCGAGTCAAGAATTAAATGTCGTGAGGCAACACACAAACATACACAGACAATAAATCATCATATTTTTTTATTTTAGAGAGAATTTTTGAAACACTTACATCCTGAAATGCAACAAACAGACCTATTATAGATGCACTGATAGTTTTCTAACCTCTTTAAAGGGCACTGTGTTCCTCTCAGTTAGACTCTTTGGCACAGCCAGGATGTGTAAAAAGGGTTAGTCACTCCAGACAGCCAACAGGATTTATGTCCTCTGTCTGGCTGTGGGCGCGCACACGTAAACAAGCCAGTGGACAGATAACAGGATACAAAGCACACAGAGCACACAGTTGATGTGTGTCAGATTAAAGAGGGACTAAGTGACCTGCACTGTAAAGGGTTTCTGAATAAGAACAGAAATCAATTTGTTTATAGTCAATTCAGACAGATGTATTGTAATTTTTGATGGGTGAAGTGTGCTTTAATGTCAAAATAGCTGAAATGTTGCATTACTGGAACGTTTGTCATCTCCAGTCAAGTATCACTATCAATTGCTCGGTGAAAAACAGCTGCTTATCTCCCAATAGCCCAGGTGGAAACGGCTTCTAGACAACCCCTGAATTCAAACATGCACCGCTTCATGACTCCACTTTTAAAGGGGTCATGGACAGTATAAGTCATTATAATCCGTAATTATGTCCCCACTGGATGCAACAAATGCCTCGTTTGTAATGGGTTTTAATGTTTTTGTCTCGTCGCTCCGGCCTGGAGACGGCATCACAGTATGGTGAGGGGCGTAACATTTATGTACAGTATGTGGAAAATAATGTGTTTTTTTTTACTTTAAACCGCATAAACACATTTCATTACACCAAATACACAAAATAATGTTCTTTTTAGCAGCATCATATGACCCCTTTAAACAACTCTGCCATTTCTGGCAATGCTTTTTCTAGGTATTGTCATGTACCAAACTTACTTTCCTAATCCTGCCAGGCACATATGCCCTGATTGAACTGACTGTTGTAACAATAAATAGGATTTTTTTTTTGGTTGTGAATATATTGGAAAGACTGGCATTACTTATATCTTGAAATAGTAAAAAAAAAATTTTTAATAAAATAGTTTAAAATGCTATAACTAAATGTAGGCATCTCAACAAATGTACAGTATAACAATGGATATTCATTTTGAGATTAGCTAAAGATTACATTTAACTGTTATTATTAGTGTTTTTAACGATTAACTTTTACTGTAAAAAATGTTTTTGAAGTGTTTTACAAGAAAATATTACTTTACAAGAAAATACTACTTCAGTATTTCTGAATTACATGTTTAATTCTTGCCTTTTTATTATCTTGTTTAATTATTTGTGAAATTTAATAGCAATTTTAGTCATTCCTACACCATTTTTAGTGGCAATTAAAATGTAAAAAAAAAGAGAAATAAGCATGCATCATTAAATATCAGGCAATAACTGATATAGTACCTATGCAGTAGGTTTTTGAATGATACAGAATAGTAAATGCATCTTTAGTTTAAATAGAGTCTGAAATGTAATACTTTGATCATCTATATTTTTTACAGTTCAAATTGCTGCATATATTTTTGTATGTTTTGCCTGTATGAGCACAGCATGCTGTTGCAGTGCATGGTGGGAGTAATAAATGCTAAAGAACATGCATGGCTCCTGTTTACCCCTCAGGGACACTGTTGAAACAGATGGTTTCTCTTCTTCCAGACAACTTTCTCCAGTTCATCCTGATTTAGAGCTTAGATGTTCTGAGTGTGGTGTTCGTAGGATGAAGATTTAATGTCTCTTTTTATAGATGTTATATTTTAAAAGTTTGAGGTCTCGGATATGTTTTAATGGCCCTGTGGTGATAAAGTGTGTTTGATTCAGGGCAGATGGAGCAGTAGTTTACGTGATTGATTTAGATTCTGTATAAAAGGCCTTTAAAATGCAATAGAGACGAATGAGAAGGACAAGAATAGAGAGGAAGAGGAAGAGATATTGTTGTCACTTGGGGTGAATCTATTAAGCTTTGCTTAAGAGATATGGAGTCGTTCACTGACGTCAGTCCAGTAAAATGAAGATGTGTTGTAAGCCTCGAGCATTAGTTGTCACTTATAGTAGTTCATTGTGAGATAAAAATATTTAAAAGGTGCATGTGCATATATCTTAGTAACAGTACTCTGATTCTGTGTAGAAAAAAAAAAGTCAGCTTAATACACTGATAAAAAGTTGGTGTAGGATTTAATATGAAACCATTTTCACTCAGAAATTGCTAGTAAATTTCTTTTTTTTTATATATAGATTTTCTTAAAGGGGTCATCGGATGCAAATTTCACTTTATATGTTGTTTGAACATAAACGTGTGTTGGAAGTGTGTGTACATATCCACCCTATAATGATAAAAATCCACCCAGTGATTTTTTTGTTTTTGAAGGGAATGCGCCGATCCCCGATCTGCCTAAATGCGTTTAAGTTCACGAGAATCATTCGTGATCCAGCTTCATCTACAGAAGAAGTGAGTATAAAGGTTTTTTATGAATCTTTGCAAGTCGCCTTTCCTAATAATGTGCTAGTTAGCAAGTTTGACGGCTGAAGTTTACAGTCTGCTCGTCACCCCATGGAAGAGAGGGGCGGGGTGAGCAGAGCTCATTAGGATTTAAAGGAACATGGACTAAAACGGCTTGCTAAAAACAGAGCAGATTTTGACAGGGTAAAAAGGGTGTTTTTACTCTACCATTGAGAAATTTTAACCAAAGTATGTTATAGACTTTTCATTAAGACCCTAAAGAAGCATATCAACTTGTGGAAAATGGGCATCCGATGACCCCTTTAACATATTCTGATAGTCTTTGTTTGTTTTACTACAAAAAACTACAAAACTACAAAAAAATTAAAACATTTCACTGTAGAAAAAATATTTTCCAGATATTATAATGTTTTTTTCCCTACAGTTTACATGAGACTTCATACATTATAAAATATAGCTTCTTTTATATTTTAGTTTTTTTTTTTTTATCAATTTTGAATTGAAACAAAAAATTTGATGTACATCTTGGATAGGACTTGGTTCTTTGTCTGAAATAGCACAAAGTTTCCTGTAAGGGGTAGATTTAGGGGTAGGGTTGGTGTAGGGCAATAGAATATACGGTCTGTACAGTATAAAAACCATTACGCCTATGGGATGTCCCCACTTTTCACAAAAACAAACCTGTGTGTGTGCGTGTGTGTGTGTGTATATATATACACACACACACACACACACACACACTTGTGTATATATGTGCATATGTCATTTTATTTTTTAGTAGCCAAGACTTTATGGTATATATACCTAGCTGAGAAATATACACTTTAGTTAAATTTAACATCTATCATGCGTGTTCTTGTTAAGACTGGAAACTGTTTGCGTGTGTCATGAAGACGTCAGTGGAGAATACACCCTTTCCTGAACTCTATGAAATTAGTCTGAGTACTCATTCCTCACATCCACTTATGAAAGAAAACAGTGCAAGATGACTGATCCCTCTTTCACATTCTCCTCCTTGTTCGCTCGCTCTCTCTCTCTCTCTCTCTTTTAGAGTGCACTGTGCAAAGTTTGCATCTGACAGCTAAAAGCCCGATGCCTGGTCAATTATTGATCCTATCTGAGTGTTCCTCATGCTCTGGAGAGAAAGAAACCTCTGGCCATCTCTCTCTTATCTATCTATATCGCTCCTGCCCGCATCCCTCCTTTTCTTGACATTTCTCTCCATACTTCTCTTCAACCCGGCCTTTCTTTTTCTCCCCGTCTCATTCACTTTTTTCCTCCCTCCCACACACATCTCCCCTCTCCGTCTCTTGGTGATGTGTAAGAAAGTGCGTCACTGATTGCGGTTTATTCCCGGCATTCCCTCAGGCCTCCAGTGACTCCTCAGCTGCGCTTTCATTAATGATCCATTTACTGACTAACTGTCAACAAGCACTCAAACCTGCATGCACACGCACAAGAAGACAATGCTTTCATGTTCTGCCATTCCCACATAATCATACATAAGCACACTCATGTGCTCGAAGTCCATCTTCAGCTTGAGAACAAGAACAAGTGCATGGTTATTCACATGGGTGCTAAAATCTATTTTCTAATTTTCTTAGACACGCACCCTCGTGCAATAACATATGCATAGTTATGAAGCCCTCACACATGCATGAGTATTCATTACATTTATTAAACATGAACTGTCTGTCTACACATGACAAAAATAGTAATGTTTACAGAAAAGGAATGTAAAATACTACTGCAAAACAAGTTAATTGATTGCAATTTTCACCATATACAATCAAAAACAATTATGTTAACAAAGACAAATCATGCAATTTTGCTGTAAAATACTATGAAAGATAAAGTCTACAATACATACATTTTATTATATAATACATGTACTTATACTGTAAAATATTTTTTTAATTGTTTTTGTAAATACAAAAAAGGTCACCTGGTAATTAAGTCCTTTTCCTGATGTTAGTAGGTCTGTATTTCAAGGTACAATACAGATTTAATTAATAAATGTAAATAGCTTTTATTATTATATCAGTTATTATATACAATGTTGTGGATGTCAGGAATGAGAAACAAGGATTCAGTTGCGAATGAAATGACAGGTTATTGAAAAGTCCCAAACAGAAAAATGCAAGAGTCCGGTGGAGGAAAGTCATCGGTGACTCTAGGCAGCACAGGGACACAAATGGGCAGCCGATGCTCGAGGGTCCGCGAGGCGAAGTCCATGACAGAGGGGAGACAGAATCCCCGGGAACTGGTCAGGAAGAGAGACACGAACTGAACACTGCGACACCATAAAACGATCTGACAACACATGACAGAAAACACAGACATTAAATAGGCCCGCTGATCAGCCTCAGCTGGCGCTAATCAGCTGATGGCGCTGATCACCGGCAACACAAACCACACCCACAATCACACGGAGAGAGCTAGAATGAGTCAGTGAGCCCATAAACCGTGACAGTACCCCTCCCCCTAGGAGCGCCGCCTGGCGCTCCCAGGCGAACTTACCCGTTGATTGTAATCATCAATAAGGGAGTGGTCCAGAATGTCCCTAGCAGGAACCCAACTTCTCTCCTCCGGACCGTAACCTTCCCAGTCCACCAAGTACTGAAATCCGCGTCCCCTCTGTCTCAAGTCCAGAATGCGGTTAACCGAATAGGTGGGTTAACCCTCTACGAGACGCGGCGGTGGGGAAACCGGGGCAGGCGGATTAATGGGTGAATGAAAAATGGGCTTCAATTTGGAGACATGGAACAAAGGATGAATTCTCCTGTACGCCGGAGGAAGTACTAAGAATCTTGGTGACAGGAAACGGGCCAATAAATTTGGGAGCTAGCTTATTACAAACGGATCGGAGAGGAATATTCTTGGAGGAAAGTCACACCTTTTGACCAACGACGTAAATGAGAGGCTTCGACCGGTGGCGATCGGCCTGAGCCTTGGTGCGCGTCCTCACTTGGAGAAGAGTCTCTTGGGCTCTTTTCCAAGTGCAACGACACCTCTGGACGAAGGCGTGAGCAGAGGGGACCGCGACTTCGGATTCCAGACTGGGAAAAATAGGTGGCTGGTACCCTAAGCTACATTCAAACGGAGATAGGCCCGTGGATGACACTGGTAACGAGTTGTGTGCGTACTCCACCCATGAGAGTTGTTGGCTCCAGGAGGAAGGATTCTGTGTAACCAAACATCGCAACGTTCTCTCAAGATCCTGGTTGGCCCGCTCCGTTTGGCCGTTGCTCT
Source organism: Sinocyclocheilus rhinocerous (assembly GCF_001515625.1). Lineage (NCBI taxonomy): Eukaryota > Metazoa > Chordata > Actinopteri > Cypriniformes > Cyprinidae > Sinocyclocheilus > Sinocyclocheilus rhinocerous. Next base: position 1,031,136 of record NW_015641608.1, on the reverse strand, counting down.
GCGGATGGAAACCAGATGACAAACTGACACTCGCCCCCAGTAACCTACAAAACTCCTTCCAAAGTTTGGAAACAAATTGGAGTCCCCTGTCGGAAACCACGGCCATCGGGAGGCCATGAATGCGAAAGACGTGATCAACGACAGTAACCGCTGTCTCCTTGGCTGAGGGCAATTTGCGCAAGGGAATGAAATGGGCCCCCTTCGAGAAGCAGTCCACTACTGTCAAAACAACCGTATTGCCCTGGGAGGGCGGAAGGGCGGTGACGAAATAGAGCGCGATGTGGGACCAGGGTCTCGAAGGGACCGACAGCGGTTGAAGTAACCCGTTAGGGGGTCGATTGGAAGTCTTACCACGAGCGCAAACGGAGCAGGCCAAAACAAAATCTCGGACGTCACGAGCCATAGAAGGCCACCAGAATCGTTGTTTAATGAGGAAACTAGTCCGATTCACCCCTGGATGACAAGCCAGGTTGGAACAATGACCCCACCGAATGACGTCGGACCGTAACCTCTCCGGCACGAATAATCGACTCGGTGGGCAACCGGGCGGAGGCGTTACCCCTTCTAAGGCAGTGCGGACCTTCGACTCGACCTCCCACACGAGAGTGGAGACAACGAGTCTCTTGTAGAATACACTCGGGAGTGGACGGGCACTCGGAAAGTTCAAAAACACAAGACAAGACATCGGGTTTGATGTTCTTAGAACCCGGATGATAGGAAAGTGTAAAATCAAAGCGACCGAAAAAGAGTGCCCACCGAGCCTGCCTGGAGTTAAATCGTTTAGTGGACCTGATGTACTCGAGGTTCTTATGATTGGTCCAGACAATAAAGGGAACCCCCGAACCCGCTAACCAATGACGCCACTCTTCCAGCGCTAACTTGACTGCCAACAACTCTCGGTTACCAATGTCATAGTTACGTTCGGCAGGCGACAAGCGATGGGAGAAAAACGCGCAAGGATGCATCTTGTCGTCCGAGGAAGAGCATTGGGATAGCACCGCACCTACCCCCACCTCTGACGCATCGACCTCCACCACGAACTGACGGGGTTACGAGAATGGGAGCCGAAACAAAGCGGCTCCTGAGGTTTGGTAAATGCAGCTTCGGCTGCACTAGACCACCTGAACGTCGTCTTAGTGGAGGTCAAGGC
>NW_015641608.1:1016797-1028190 GCF_001515625.1 Sinocyclocheilus rhinocerous | reverse complement strand
GTAAAATCAAAGTGACCGAAAAAGAGTGCCCACCGAGCCTGCCTGGAGTTAAGTCGTTTAGCGGACCTGATGTACTCGAGGTTCTTATGATCGGTCCAGACAATAAAGGGTACCCCCGAACCCTCTAACCAATGACGCCACTCTTCCAGCGCTAACTTGACTGCCAACAACTCTCGGTTACCAATGTCATAGTTACGTTCGGCAGGCGACAAGCGATGGGAGAAAAACGCGCAAGGATGCATCTTGTCGTCCGAGGAAGAGCATTGGGATAGCACCGCACCTACCCCCACCTCTGACGCATCGACCTCCACCACGAACTGACGGGGTTACGAGAATGGGAGCCGAAACAAAGCGGCTCCTGAGGTTTGGTAAATGCAGCTTCGGCTGCACTAGACCACCTGAACGTCGTCTTAGTGGAGGTCAAGGCGGTCAGAGGAGCATCATTCTGCAACACAGAAGAAGAAACAGACGAACAAGCAGACATAAAACAGGAAGAATAACACGTGTCACTCCATGCCGAGACAGAACTATGGTGCCAATCCACCCTCGGATTGTGACGCACTAGCCAGGGATGGCCGAGGATAATGGGTGCCAGTGGGGATTCCGTGAGCAGAAGGGTGATTCTTTCAGAATGATTCCCGGACATACCCCACTCGACAGTAACTTCGGTTCTAGGTGTCGGCCTTGGCGCCTTACAGGACAGTGAACCAGGATGTGGCCCTCGGCGCCACAATACAGGCAGAGTCCCTTGGCCCTACGATGGTCCCTCTCCTCCCGGGGAGGCCGAGCTCTACCCACCTGCACGGGTTCAAGATCGGACGTGGGGCTGACCGTATTACCGGAGGTGGCTGTGGATAGCCCCGGAAGTTCCGACCTCAGCGTGTGGCGGCTTCATTGATCACGACGCTGAATCTCAGCTGTTGCGATCGGGTAGTGAGCTCGGATACCTGCGCTACCAAGGCTCGCGCAGCCCGTCCCGTAGCCAGCAATTGTTCCTCCTGACGCTCCATGCATGCGTTGTGGTTGGATAACCAATCTCGCAGATCTGTAGCATTCGCTGAATCCATCCTTGGTCAGATCGTTCTGTCAGGAATGAGAAACAAGGATTCAGTTGCGAATGAAATGACAGTTTATTGAAAAGTCCCAAACAGAAAAATGCAAGAGTCCGGTGGAGGAAAGTCATCGGTGACTCTAGGCAGCACAGGGACACAAATGGGCAGCCGATGCTCGAGGGTCCGCGAGGCGAAGTCCACGACAAAGGGGAGACTGAATTCCCGGGAACTGGTCAGGAACAGAGAGACACGAACTGAACACAGTGACACCATAAAACGATCTGACAACACAGGACAGAAAACACAGACATTAAATAGACCCGCTGATCAGCCTCAGCTGGCGCTAATCAGCTGATGGTGCTGATCACCGGCAACACAAACCACACCCACACCCACAATCACACGGAGAGAGCTAGAATGAGTCAGTGAGCCCATAAACCGTGACAGTGGATGCATTAAATTGATCAAAAGTGACAGTAAATCATTTTACATTGTTAAAGAAATTTCAAATAAATGCTGTTCTTTTAAACTTTGTTCATCATTTGTTCATTTTCACAAAAAATATTGTTTTTCAAACACAGTTGTTTTCAACATTGACAATAAAAATACATATTTCTTGAGCACCAGCATATTAGAATGATTTCTGAAAGATCATGTGACACTGAAGACTGGAGTAATGCCTGCTGAAAATTCAGATTTGCCATCACATGCATAAATTACATTATAATATTCAACTCGAAAACAGCTATTTTAAATTGCAATAATATTTCACAATATTACTGTTTTTACTGTATTTTTTTATCAAATAAATGCATCCTTGGTGAGCATATAGAGGCTTCTTTCAGAAGAATTAAAAGCATTGTGCATCATCACCATATTTTTTTTCTGTGGAATTTTTGGCAACCACCAAATGCCGCCAGTTTTACCATATGCTTATTAATGGTATTTTGTTACATTGTATCAACACAGCAGCCAACATGTGTGGTCTTTATTACTTACTGTTATCCTTCTTTTCCAGGTGGTAGGTGTCATTTGAGCCCCCCGTGCAGGCTAATAGATCCGCCCCCTGCTGACCTCATCAGGCCCTTTAACCTCTGTCTCTAAAAAGCAAATCGACAAGCTGCCAGCTCCCATTTAATGGCCAGCATTGATATTTACACCATTTCATTTAACCAAACCCATCCCTCTTACACCTCACAGTTCATTACCTACAAGAAACCAGCCCTGAATTAAACGTAGGACACAAAAAAGAGGTTTTAAATATGAAATGCTCACAGTGTCGCTGACTCACCATGCTTACAGTAAGAGAGGGTCTTTTTAACCCTCAGAACTGTCAATTATTTAACATCTTTTATAATCATTCTCTGTACGTGGCGTTTAATGTATATGGATGCATTAATACTGTTACATCAGAAGAGAAGCTCTGTGACAGATTACATAATGCATGTAAAATAGTCTTTCTAAAGGAGGTTGCAGGTTTGATTGTTTTGTAATTGTTGCATAATCACAAGAAAAACAAGCGCACAAAAGGAGAGACTGTGTTTTATGGTAATAAATGTCACAATGTGCGAAACTTTATAAATCATAATCCATAAATAAAGGATTTTCTCAATCCTTTAGCACATGACCTCATCAGAGGAAGTGGAAAGAGCACCGTTTACATAAATTATTCTGATCACAATATGAGACAATACGCTCTAATGCAGGGATCCCAGCAGAAACAGGAATTTAAATTGTGAAATTCTGAAGTAGAACTCATGCTAATGACACATTTTTCATTGTGAACATATTCATTCATCTTCCTTATGGTACAGCTCCAAGACATTATGGAATTATGCAGTTTCATGTGAATCAAATCAAAACTCATACATCCTTCATAGAGGTCTTGAAACGTGCTTTTATAATGTTATAAAACACGACGCTCATGCGAGACACTGAGAAGTGGTCATAAAACAATTAAAGGGATAGTTCACCCAAAAATGAAAATTCTGTCATTAATTACTCACCCTCATGTCGTTCCAAACCCATAAGACCTTCGTTCATCTTCAGAACAAAAATTCAGATATTTTTGATGAAACCCTGCACAGACAGCAAAGCAACTGACACGTTGAGGGCCCAGAAAGGTAGTAAGGACATCGTTAAAATAGTCCATGTGACATTCAACCTTCATTTTATGAAGCTACAATAATACTTTTTGTGCACAAAGAAAACAAAAATAACTTTATTCAACAATTTCTTCTCTTCTTAATGACAGAATTTTCATTTTTGGGTGAACTAGCCCTTTAAAAATGAGCACAGTGGAATGGAAGTTCAGTCTTAATTCACATTTCGCAGTTTCTGGGTCCAAACGCTCTATCAGATTCCAATAGCAAACAACAAATGGTGCTAATAAACACTCACAGAAGATTATTGGAGTACATTTTACAAGAAAATACTCTTTCAAGCTTTCTGCTTCAAAATGTTATTTTTAATTCAGTTACTTGCCATTTCCTTGTAATTATTTGTGAAATTCACTAGCAGTTTCTTTCAAATTTGAAAGAAATTTGTTTCAAAGTTAATCAACACCAATTTCTTTTTAGTATAATGCTAAAAAAAAACAAGAAAGTGATTCTACTATTTAAATCATTAAAGAACTGGTCTTTGGGACAGGACTTAACATACGGATACATAGCGCAGCAAGATGGAAACATTTTAAAAGTTTTATAACTTATAACTTGACACGCCATTTTAAAAATGTGGTGCTAATGTATGAGACTCTAAAAACCAGACAGTCAAAGATGTCTGTCTATCACATGTTTACATAGAGATAAGATTGAAAAGCAGTGCAGAGGAACGATAAAATCTCTTTCTGTCTGAACCGGCCCTTAGAGGGAGGTTGTGTAACCATAGCGATCTCCCCTTGAGTTCTCAAGCTACCATTAGTCACTGGCAATCAATGAGCTGTGACATAATCTTAAGTGTGTGTGTGTGTGTGTGTGTGTGTGTGTGTGTGTGTGTGTGTGTGTGAAAGACAGTAGTGCTAGTTCTTTTCTGACATACACTTTAACACTTTTTAGCCTGTAAATTTCTGTCCATCTCACTCAATCATTGCAGTTTTCTTGAACACAAACATAAACTCCAATCTCATATTCTCACAAATATTCTCCTTCCTAAAGTGAACTCTGTTCTGTGCGATGTAACCCGTCTCTTCGTACAGATCCATAACCGCAGCCTACTGTCAAATTAATAAATAAATACCGTCCTCTCAAAACAAAGCATAAATATTAATTAATTGATGCAGCTTACATAAGACTCTCTAAGCCACCTGACACTCATAGACGCGTGTGTGCTGTGATGAGAGACGTTTGATGTCTTTGAGGTTCGCTCTCTCTCTCTCAAGTGAGTCATAGAGATATTCTGCCACAGGGCTCACTAAGGGACGGCAGGTGGCCTTAGGCAGTCTCTCTCTCCATCAGTCCAGATGTCCTCCTGTTCACCATTTCGTCATCCCTCTATTTACTCTAGTTACTCTAAAAGCTTCGGTGCACCCGCAACCTTGACTGTCACATTTAATAGAGACAATTTTCTGACATGATCATCATTTACTGACTGTAATTCTGAAGAAATTTTTTCTCGTACTCTATGTATTTGTCTAGTGGGTTTTATTTAGCTATGGTGCACCTGGAATCAGATATAACATAAAATGCAATTCATCATAAGGGCAATATCTTATTCTCCTTGTGCTTTTTCAAGGACAGGACATGTGAAAGCATTTTATTAACCTAAAAGAACGTTTTCAGAGAAAATACAAACCAAAGGTTTAAGGCAGTTCAACTTTAATGGTATTTTCTTTCATCTTTCCAACTTTTTAAATTGACTCATTCTGAGACTGAAATTAAAAAGTTCTTGACTGTGAGTTTCAATTCTAATAACGTTTTAGATTAAACAGTTCCTGAACAATAAAAGCTTCAAGAACAAACGAAGATTTCCTGAACTCCTGACATTGAGAAATGCATTGCAGAGTGCTGTTTGAAATTGCAGACGGATTCTAAATAATGCTTTTGCTCTTGAGTGCATGACACTGGTGAAATGTCATTACAGTATTTTATTCTTGTTTGGATGTAGAGGTGTATGGTCCCTTCAAGCCAGCAGAAAGAGGTGAGGCAGAAGGCTTATCGCAGGAAGTGCTAAATCATCTTGTGGACAGAAACGGCTCTGCAGAGTCAAATATTTACACAAGGTATGCTCTGACCCTCTGTCTCCGCTTATTTTATTGCCTTTTTTAAACTTTCTTCAATTTTTTTTTTTTTTTGGGAGCTGAAATTTTTTATATCCTTCCTGTGTAAGACACAGGGGAAGCATTGTAAACTATTTTATTACATATTTTAGAGGAAGCCAAAATATTTATCCAAGACTGTAGATAAGAGATATTCGAAGGGATGTCCAAGCTGAAAAATGTATGACAATTTTAGGACAGTTTCCATTCAGAAAGACATTTCCATTATCATCTTTCTTTTGTCACCACTTCTTTTTCCTCTTCTCATCCCTGCCTGTTTGTCTATGAATGGCGTAAACATGATTGTTGTGGGAATAAAGAGGGAATAGAACAGGTTCCAGAGAGAAGGAAATTAAGAAATGAAGGTAATGGTGAGGAGAAGGAGTTCAAGAGATAAAAAGAGAGAGAGAAAACAATAGAAGAGATATGGAGAAACTATCAGGAGCCTCAGGCAGAAGAGCTCACGTCAGCAGTGTAGATACAGTCGAATCTAAAAATGTTCTTCATTCACATGGAAGAGCTGGATGTCACTTTCTGTTCCATAATACCATAAATAACTCCAGTCAATGTAACCAGCACAAGGAGGAAATGTACATCATACTTTATTTATTTTACTTATTTGCTTTTATTTATGTGTATGTCTATGTATGTCTGTGTGTGTGTGTGTGTGTGTGTGTATATATATAGAGAGAGAGTAAATTTTTGGGGGTGAACTGTCCCTTTCAGTAACATTTCTTTATTAATGTTCATTGTCGTGTAGCTTTGAACCCCCCCAACAAATTATTTGATGGATTGCACATATTTATAAACAGCATTTAACTGAAATATAAATCTTATGTAACATTATAAATGACTTTATTGTCATTTTTGATTAATTTGATGCATTGTTGCATCCTTGATGAATAAAAGTAATTTCTTTAAAAAAAACAATCTTTTGAATATTGTTATTATTATTATTTAGCGTGGCTTTCTGAACACATTCCTGTCTACCTCAGAGGAATAAATACACATTGCTGACTTATTCTGTGATATAAGGAGACACATTTCCCTCCCCAAAACACACACTGCCTGCCATGAAATATGCATTTATAATTCACAAAGAACGCCAAGAAAGTAGAGTGCATCTCTATTTTTGCTATTTATGACTTCTATTGAGATTTGCGTTAAGATACTGTTTTGTTTGTGGATGACGGTGTGCAGTAAAAATAATTCACGAATGTCATTTGTGAGCCTAATGTAGAAAATGACATCAGGCAGGTAATGTCACAGCCTGCCCTCGTGTCTAACAATTTACGCTTGGCAGGCCAGAATCTGCTTCTATGAATAATGAAACATTGTGTTTGCATGCGTTTACATACAGTGCTGGAGATTGTGAATGTACAAGTATGGAAAAAGACTAGTTATTCTGTGAATTCTGAAGCACTGAGACTAACAATACTCATTTTGCCTAAAGACAACCTGTACAAAATGCTCTCATCTTTCTTCTGTCCTTCATGTTTTTCCTCCTTCATTACTCTCTGTCTCATTTCCAGTTGGTGTTTATCAATTTCCAATTCTAAAGACCCTCACGCTTTTTTGTTAAACTAATATTTGTCATTCTACCAATGTGTATGCACACACCCACACACATCTGGAGACTCAAATTTCCTCTTATGCGCTGCATGTTGTTCTAATAGTTACACAAAGATCTCTTGAAGTAAACTGTTGACAGCTATTAGTCTTGTTTATGTGGGAAACGCATATTGTGTATCCCAAAAGGACAGGTTATAAGCACTATGTTAATTTATTCATTCACTCACTCACTTAGTCTAATGTCATGCAATTTTTGTACTCCTATAATTCCTCAATAATTCATATGCTATTTCCTCAGAAATGTAGTCTATAATTCTTATTTTTATAGTTCTTTCAAACAGAGTTTCTGTGCCGTTCTCTTGCCATGGTTATCTTTCAGTTTTGATCTTTCGTAAGGCTTTTAAGTTCAGAAATCGCAGTTATCCTAAAAATGCCAGCTTCATTTATTTTGGTCTCTCTCTTCTCTGTGAATGCTGGAAGCCTCCTGTAGTTGTGAGGTACTGTGGTGCCATTAGTAATCTACAGCTGAGGTCTGGAAATAAAGAGAAAGATACAGACAGACAGAGAAGTCAGAGACAGACCAAGACTACAAATGAAAAGATTATGAAAAGACTCCGCTATTTTTACTTAGTGCTTTTCACCTTGAATGTCTGTATGTGTGGCTGAGACTTTCAGATTGCAAAAAAAGATTACAAAGGATGCTAGCTGTGAAAACAAGTGAAATGGAAGTCTACCTCATAGAAATCTCTCCATACAAAAGGATGCAAGCTTGCCTTTGCATCAGTGTTAAAAAAATAAAATTAAAAAAAACGTGAGCTGCCATGCTGTTTTTTTTATCTGGTCATTGTGAATTTATCTCACGCATACACTGCCGTTGAAAAGTTTGTGATCAGTAAGATTTTTAATGTTTTTTTTTAATGTTTCTTCTGATCATCGAGGTTGCATTTATTTGACCAAAAATACAGAAAAAATATATTGTTAAATATTGTTACCATTTAAAATAACGGTTTTCTATTTTATTATACTGTAAAATAAAATGTATTTATGTGATGCAAAGCTGAATTTTCAAAAAGATTCAAAATCTTTCTGATCCCAAACGGTAGATTACTTGTGATTTAAAATCTCACAATTATGACTTTCTTTCTTGTAATTGTGACTTTACAACTCAGAATGTGACTTTATATCTCGCAATTGTGATTTTAAAATCTCGCAATGTGACTTTATCTCTGTTGTGATTTTATATCTCACAACATGATTTTATGTCAAAATGTGACAAATCTCGCAATCGCAAATTTACATCTTCCATTTGTGAAAATTAGGAATCTTAAAATTGTGACAGTTTCACAAAGAGACTTTAGAACTTGCAACATGACTATTTGTTATTTGAAACTTGTTTGAAAATTGTACATATTTTTACTCTTCCGTAACTTTTGAATGGCTGTCAATAGAGAAAGTTGCCCCATAATTTCGTAGTAATGGCATCTACCAGCAGGGTCTAACTAGACCAGGGGTAGGCAAGTTCGGTCCTAGAGAGCCGCAGTCCTGCAGAGTTCAGCTCCAACCCTAATCAGACACACCTGAACAAGCTAATCAATGTCTTCAGGATTACTAAGGCTATAGGCAGGTGAGTTTTGTTTTCAGGGTTGGAGCTGAACTCTGCAGGACTGCGGCTCTCTAGGACCGAACTTGCCTACCCCTGAACTAGACCATGTTAAGCAGCCAAACTCTGACCCCTTGGTTCCTGCATGCTTGAAAACAGACCCTCCTGATAAGGGATGACCTGGCTTAGAAGATCCTTTTTTTTACCCGTGAAAAATGCCATGCATTCCCCAAATAAATGTTTACAACAATTGACTTTGCTATCCCTTGCATCCACACACACATACACACTCCAGCCCAACACAAACACATCCAGATATATTCATAATATTCTGCTTTGTCTGAATTAAGCAGTGTCATCTGTGCTTCTGGAAAACTTGCATAATCTAGTTTGCATGACAGTGATAGTCAGTGTGTGTGTGTATGTGTGAGAGAGTGAGGGAAATCGGGTTCCTTATCTCAGTATGGACAGAGATTTATTCAAGGCTTTGAGATGAGACACAGACTAACACAGACTTTTGCTATAATCCTCTCTAATGAGAGGACGAATCTTCTCCCTCATCCAAATGCTTCAATGACAGCTGAAGGAAGAGCTGTAAATGGATAAAAATTGAATGGATTTTTTATTTCAGCTAAAGTCTCTTTGACTCATCCCAAGGAATCATAGACAGTGAAAAAGAATCAAACATCATAATCATAAGAAAAAATCACATTATACATCAGTCAGTTCCTGCCCTCCTTTTTGATTGGTCAAGATCCAATTGTGATCAATACGTATACATGCACATCAAGCTTTTTTCTTTTCTTTTTTGTGTGCTGTTGAGCCTTAACTTGTTTTTACATTAAGGATTTCAAAAAAAAAAAAAAAAAAAAAAGACTGGAATAATAATTTAACTGAAATCAAACTTTTAAAATTGCCGTTAACACAGACGTGTTTTGTAAAAAAAAAACAAAAAAAACTAGAGGCATATATCTTAAAAGTTTAACCTTATTTTAACTTTTAATTAATGCTGTGAAATGCAAAAAAAAAAAAAAAATGCTGCAAAAGACGCAGGGCATGAGTGCAATCGCCAAACATGTCCATTTAGTGCATTTTTACATCGAAAAACAATGGAAAAGTCCACAGTAGAATGCAAAAACACATTCTGTGTGAATGAACCCTTTTTGTTTGTATCAGTTTCATTTCATTTGAACAGAATATCAATTTTTGGCTGAACTGTTCCTTAAACTTATTGTTTTATATAAAAGCAATAGCACACCACTGGGTTGTTATTCTGAATATCAACATTCAAATGAAAGATACTGTTTAACAGTGTGTTGACGTTGATTTGGTTACATTTATCGGCATGTGTAAATGTGCGTTTTGTCGACAGTGAGTCTCATTGGGCCCCTGATATGGGTTATGACTCAGGCGCTGGTCAGTTCTGTCACTGGAGAGCCATCATTCACAACACTGAACTGCTTAGACCTCGCCATCTGGAGCCTGTTAAAACACACTCCACCTTTCTCTTCCCATCGGTCGACCACTTCACCTCTCTCCAACCCCTTTCATTTCTCTCTTTTACGCCGTCCCATGCTGTCTTTCCATGTCTGTCTGCTGTTTGCCTTTCAGCCTGTCTGTCTCTCATTCTGTGTTTCAGCAGGACCACATGTATAAACATTCTCCAGTGTCCATTATGCAAATGAAATGGCCTAAAAATGCCTGAAAGAAAGGAATAGTGGAAATGCGTGCAGAGTTGGAGAAAAAACATCCAACATTGACAAAAAAGGCACTGTGCATGTGAAAGTTTAATAAAGTAATAACTCGATTGTCTAATCAGATATACTGCGTAAATGAACTTTTACTATGAAAAACTGACATTTAGCCATAACCTGCATTTACAGGGACATTGCACACGATGAATCAAATAAGCATTCACTGCCTAACTGAACTTATCTGCATATTTTCCTTGAGTGAAAACACAAACCAACCATTAAATATCCATTAAAGCAACCCCACAGAGCCAGACTGGTTGTAACTGGTTAGTTTACCCTAAATTAGCACTATTGTGAGACCATAAATCTGATATTACAGGATGAATGGCTAACATTACATTGCAAATGTTAAAGTTTAGTATTGGAAACTGCAGTATGAAGTAATAAATTGCTTCTGATAGCTTCAGCGTAACTGTGTTCTGTGGAGTCTTATGGTGAAATACTTAATAAAAACTGTAAGTGCTGAGCACCCTTACGAAAATTAACCATGGTTTTACTATAGTAAAACTGTAGTAACCATGACTGTAGTAACCATGGTTTTTTTGGTGCATAGCATGGTTTTAAAAAACATGGTTTTGATACCATGGTTCTTCTATAGTAATATTTTAGTAATACTACAGTAAAACTGTAGTAACCATGACTGTAGTAACCATGTTTTTTTTTGGTGCATACCATGGTTTTGATACCATGGTTCTACTATAGTAATATTGCAGTAATAGTACTAGAGTAAAACTGTAGTAACCATGACTGTAGTAACCACAGTTTTACTAAAGTAGGTTATTACATTTAACAAAAGTTGTGCAATAAACTTCTACAAAATAAAAAACAGAATAACAAGTTACTATTCTATGATACAGACTTTATTAAAGCACTTACATCATATTTGAAAGAGTATATAAACCATAGCATGTATAAGAACGTTTACCTGTGACATAAAATGATTCCCAACAATCAACTACAATTTTTCAAAACATATTGGAGATAAAGTACTGCAGTGCAGTGGTAAAAAAATCACTAATGGTTTTCATTCGATAATTTATGTATAAAAAGAGCACCAAGTAACTTGCTCCACTGTAAAAATGTTTTATCTCTAAAGAAATTAACAGTACATTTATACAATTATTTATTTTAATTACATAAAAAAAAAAAAAAAAAAAAAT
>NW_015641608.1:1009883-1016771 GCF_001515625.1 Sinocyclocheilus rhinocerous | reverse complement strand
ATATATATATATATATATATATATATATGTGTGTGTACACTACATTTACATGTTGTTTGTTTGGTCAGCAAAGCAAATAAACATGGCTTAGTAGTGCACCTTTAAATACACAGCATCATACGGCCTACATCCCTAAAATGTTTCAAACCCATCTGACACATGAGCAAAAGCAGATTTTTGTATTCTATACTGTTCATCATAACAGATCCCACAGACAATCTTAATTTAAAAAAATTACATAACATTAAAAAAAAAATGAGGTTCCTTTCATTTAGAAGGTCTTAAACATAACACAAAATGTATTTACAAGAAATAAACAGAAGTACTTTTAAGAATGTTTAAAATGATTTTCACTCACATTAGATGAAGACTGCAGTCAAATTCAAATCAGTGGCCTAAAGCAAGCTGTTTTATTCTACATGGAGTCACCTCATATGGGCAGATGAAGGCCTGCCGAGTACTTTGCACTTGTTCTCTGTAAATGTCCCTGTTTTCAAAAATGTGTGCATGATGCTGCGTCCATTCCAGCAGTTGTCAGCATGAAGTCCAGCGAAGAATGTCATAATGGCCAGTAGGTTACAGACCAGGTTTGGCTGCACAGTTGTGTATTATTGACCCCATATGGACTCACCACCTAAGAAAGAGAAGAATATACCATATTAATACACAGCAATTATTTACTTACATGGCTACTTGCCTTGTAACAAGTAATAAATAATGTCCATTCAGATGGTGTTATCACAAAATAAACCCTAACAGGGTGATCAGGACCCTAAAGCAAAGTATAAAGAATGTACATTATATGACCGGCTGAATGTGTTATCCAGGATGTACATTCTTTATACTTAGGTATGTGTGAAACTAGTAAATGATTTTTCGGTCTTTTATGTTAACCCTTGCAAGTGTCTAAATAAAGAATAATCCTTTACTTAGACACTTGCTAGGGTTAATATAAAAGAAAAATCATTTACTAGTCTCACACATACCAATACATAATTTAATTAAACAGAAAATGGGTTGAACTCATGGGAAAGAGATGGAGAAATAATTTATTTATTTATTTATTTATTTATTTAGTCATTTAGCAGACGCTTTTATCCAAAGCGACTTACAAATGAGGACAACAATAGAATAGAAAGTGCTAGAGTTAGAGGGTCAAATAAAGGTGCATTGAGTTGCATTGAGACAATTGGGACCAAAAAAAACATATAGCTCTAGACACTCTTTGAGTTCAATCTGTAAGGGATAATTCACCCCAAAATGATAATTTTGTCAGTCTTGCTCGTGCTCGTCCATATAATGGCAGTAAACAGTGATCAGCTTCAAGCTTTAAGAAAAAGTAACACATAATGATCCGATATGACTTGTGCTGTGTATATCAAGTTTTCTGGCAACATACTTGTGTCTTTATCAGTCTTTTCCATAACATGGGATTTAATAATTTTCAAGCTCTGAACATGACAGCAGATCTGTAAAGCGCACTCAAGTACCTGCGCAAAGACTACATTTTCAAATTACACTTGAGTGAACGAGAATATTTTAATATAAAAATACAATTACTCTGTTTCCTTTTTTGCCTCCTAAGAGGGAGGAGCTAGGTTGCAAGGAAAGGAATCAAGAATGCACAAATAATAAGAAACTGAGAAGCACCCAGACAGATAAAGAAGCTTAGGCTTTTCTCACCCAAGGCTACCATATTTTTTTCAGAAGGCTTGGAATATAGTGCATGAGTCATATGGACTAACTGTATGATGGTTTGTCATACCTTTTAAAGCTTGAAAATGATGGGCTTTATTGAATGCCATTACATGGAAAGAACAAACTGGAACATTCTTCCAAAGTCCTCCTTTTGTGTTCCATGGAAAACAAGCAAGTAATATAGGTTTGAAACAATATGTGAGTAAAGATGACATAATTATCATCTATAGACATTTATCCATATTTAATTTAGTAAGTTACACTGAAATTTCACTTTCACTTTCACTTAATTTGTTTGACCAAAGTGAATTGTTTTATAAATTTACTTATCTCTAATGCACTTGAATTTTCAGCAGAACTCACTTTTCTTCAGGTTCTATCATTCTTTTTTTCCTGTGGGTATAGTTTGGACAGGTCCTTATGGTAGGCTGCAAAGAAATATTTTAGAAACAAAAAATGTGACATATACCATATATTCATTATATATTTATTAATGGCCATTGACTTAACTGATTTCTGCTCCATGGCCCTTTACTCGTTTAAATTGCACAGGAAAGAAAGATTCTAGGCTAATACAAATGCTGTATAACATAGAATTCAATATGAATCTGTAATTAAATAAATGACTCTTTTGAGCCGGTTCTATTTATAAAGCAATATGTCCCGTGAAGCCATGTACTTTATAGTTAAACCACAGCTTCACAGGGCTTGCTTTTATAAAACGGCTATTCCATAAAAAAAAAAAATATATATAATTCTTCGGCAAAGCAATGTAACAAAACGGTTGCCAAGCAACGCAGCAACACAGACGCAGCGCGGTAATACTAATGACAAATGACTGGGTGTTTTCACACTTGAGTCTTTTTTAAAAGAACCGAACCCAGACCGCTTTAAGTGGACCAAGTGAAAAAGGACCCAGTTTTCTTTGTGTTCACACTATCGCAGTTCCTGAAAGAGGACTCAGATCCTTTTTTGGTCCACTTAAGCAGTAATGGTGTCTCAGACCTCTGTGTTCAGACTGTTGCTTTTTGGATCTAGTCCAGTTCAGTGTTGAAGGCTGACATTATGGCCTCCAAAACTGGAATATATTTATCTTTTGCACAAAAATATAAGTTTCGTAAACCTTTGTAATATTTATTTTGAATTGTTTTCCTTGTTTATGTCATCGTGTTTATTTTATAGCGCACGGGGTTTCTGCAGGATTTTTAAGCTCAAATTTAAGACTTTTTAAGAATGTTTTTAAGACCTGCACAGATAAAATTAATGCCATATGAGTGGGGTGGGGCAATGTCAATGGTAACATATTAAACTGTAAAATGACTGTAAAAAGCATGATTTACAGTTACAGGTTTTCACAAAAAAATTTAAAAAATAATAAAATGAAATAAAATTTCAAATTTCAGTCTTTCAAATTTCAAACCATTTTAAAGAAAAGAGTCAAAAATCAAATGTATCAATAATTATAATAATGGTTTAATGGCTGGTTTAATATCAATTATTATTTTAAACCAGTAGAAGAATTGTCTTTCCCTCCCCATTGTACTTTTTAGGGCCTTAAATTTGATACAATTAAATGTAAGACTTTTTAAGGACCAGCTGAAAAGGCATGCTGACATTGAAATAGAAAAAAATTTAATTGGACAAATAAAATAAAATATAATAAACTGCTTTAAATTTTTCAGGTACAGTACAGGTATCCTTAAATGCATTTAAGTAAGAAATGTACTAATCAAATGAAAAAAAAATAAAATGCATATTATGAATCGTATGAATAATAGATTCTGATTCTCATATTAGGCTGATGTACAAGAACTACATACTGCACAGATCAGTTGATACACATGCGATTTCTTTCCCAGATGTTTACATTTGATTGAGACAAAACCAACTGTGTTTATGTGAACCATGGGTGTTTTTGACAATTGAAACAATAAACAAGAGTGTAGTTTAGCCCCCGCTGGGATGGGCACTCGTAGCCTAGGCTATATCAAAAAGTTCAAACTGGCAAGGCGCACAGCCGTATCTCTCTTACACAGTTTGGAAGAGGTTGAAATTAAAATAAACGAGTGTACGTTGTGAGCAAACAATTTGTAGAGATCTGCCATAAGAAGCAGCCACTATAAACAGCTGATTTGTACGGAAACAACTGATGGCCAAACTACATCTGAATTCGCAAATGGAAAAATCAAGTGAGCCCGGGCCGATTTGTGTTCACAATGCACATTTTTAGCGAACCGTACCTATAGCCGAAAGCGAACCGTACTCAGACCACCTCCCGAGGTGGTCTCGGTTTGGTTCGCTACTGAGGGGTCAGATCATTTGGAGTATTCACATATGGGCCAAAAATCACGCGAAATGCGCTCAGACCCCTGAAAAGGACCAAGTGTGAAAACACCCTAAGAGTGAGGGAGGGGGCGTCACATAAAGTCATCACTCAAGGTGAGGGGTCAACGTTGTTACAGACAGAGAAAGGAGACGTAACAACACGTTACTACTTCCCTACCACCTATACAAACAGATCACTTCTACAGTAAACAAGCATCACATAAGCAAATAAACAGTGGACACGCAAGAAGTGAAGACATTTTTTTTCATGTGTCTATTTACAGTTTGTACAAGTTTAAAGTCTTTTTTTTTTAATTTTTTCCCTTTAGTATAGGGACCAATTCTCACTATTAATTGGTTGCTTATTAGCATGCATATTACTAGCATATTGGCTGTTTATTAGTACTTACAAAGCACATATTCTGCATGAGCATATTCTACATCCCTAAACTTACTACCTTACTAAGCAGTAATTAGGAGTTTGAGGCAAAAATCGTAGTTAATAGTTAATTAAAAGCGAGAATTGGACCTTAAAATAAAGTGTGACCCTTTTTTCTAGTAAAAATATCAAAACATCCTTAATCCAAAATAAATGATTAAAGGGATAGTTCACCCAAAAATGAAAATTCTGTCATTAATTACTCGCCCTCATGTCGTTCCAAACCCGTAAGACCTTCATTCATCTTCGGAACACAACCGGCTCAAAAACCCACATCAGGGGTTCAACCGTAATATTACGAAGCTACGAGAATACTTTTTGTGCACAAAAGAAATATCTACTTCGTAATATTACGGTTGAACCTCTGATGTTACATGGATTATTTTACCGATCTCCTTGCTACGTTTCTGGACCTTGATCGTGGTAGTACCCTTGCTGTCTATGGGAGGGTCAGAGAGCTGTCAGAATGCATCAAAAATATCTTAATTTGTGTTCCGAAGATGAACGGATGTCTTACGGGTTTGGAACTAATCCTTTAAAATGCCAATTTGTCTTACTTTAAAACTTTAAATAATTTTAATTTACATTTTAATTTCTGTTTTATTTTAAATGATTTTCATTAAATACATTTTAATTACTTAAAATAATTAAAATTAAAATTAAATTAATGATGAATTACATCACATTATAAAGGTTTAGATTTTAAGTGTTCGTCAATTAGATAACAATTAAATCAAATTTAAGATATTGTCTGAAAATATATCTTTATTTTATGCAGTTTCTGAAGTAAATGTATCTACTGTAGCTTAGGGATGTTTAGATATTTAACCCTTTATAATGCACTATAAAAGTAGTTTTAATGTATTAATTATGCCTTAATGCACCTTATAATGTATTGGATTTAATAAATAATTGTTAGTTCTAAAACTGATCTATTCAGGAAATTTCAGTAAAACTGTAAAACCTAGTTCATTGTTGCACTTTAGTATAACCATTAAAACATGACAAACAAACTTTCAAATATTAAAATGCATTTTAATTTTGGTTACAATTATTCATGAAAAGATATTCATGTAAGGCATTAAAATGTACATTATAAATATATTTGTAATACATTATACATAAATGCTTTAAGTAAAGTTTTACCGATATTTTTACTGAAAAGCAGAACCAAAATATGGTCACACTTTAGTTTGGGGACCAATTCTCACTATTAAATAACTATTGAGTTTGACTTTTTCCTCAATAAACTCCCAATTTTCTGCTTATTAAAAGTTGTTTTTTCAATGATCTATGCTAAGCTGCAGCTAAAAGTGCTACCGCCAGACCTGGAGATCGGCTGAATGGATTCGAAAACAGTAAAACTCAACTGTTTAACTCTAGGGGAGTTGGAAAATGAGCCTATTTTCAAAAAATAGTAGAGTGTTCCTTTAAGTTTGAGGTAGGATTAAAGGGATCTAAAATATGGTCATGCAGAATAAAACGTTAATATGTGCTTTATAAGTAAACAGCCAATATGCTAGTAATATGCATGCTAATAAGCAACTAGTTAATAGTTTGAATTGGTCCCTAAACTAAAGTGTTACCCAAAATATTTACTTGCATCTTAAAATATACTGTTGAGAGGATGTGTGAGTGTGAATCTTGTGTGTATCCTTGTGTTAGTTCATATGTCATCATTGTTTGCTCAAAGATTTCCCGTATCTGCTTGTTCCAAAGGAATACTGTCAAGCTGACACCTCTGTTAAAGTGTTTAGTATCAGTGTGAGTGAGATACGGAGAGAGTGAGTGTTGTGTATGTATGATTCTGTGCTGACAGATCTGCACACTGGTCATTCACCAACTGAGGTAAACACCCCATTAATCTTGGCTTGTGAGGGTAATGACCCCGTGACCTCTCTGGGCTGATGCCGAGTTGTCCCACATGGGTATAATTGAACATAAGCCTGCTGCTACAGGATGAGAGGTGAACTCTGGGTAAAATACCCATTAGCCAATTAGAGCCTGAGAACATCTAGAGCAAGGCGATAAAAGAGTTCCCTTAAAAATACTATGAGCTTAATTTGAAGTAAATTGCAGAGACAAGCAGGCAATTTGTGGGTGAAACGGCCAGCATTTGTACCTGATTACAAGACACTCAAAACGATTGTCACTGGGATTTATGACCATTATGTTTGAGCTGTGTGTGTTTGTGCACACACTCACATATAGCCACAGTTTTGGTTGATCTTATGTGTCTTACATTTATGGACCTTCATGAAATTGTTTCAGTCTCCAAGTCTGACAGGTAACTTGTGTATACAAGGAACATGTTTTATCCTCTCCTTGTTTTCTTTTAGAGAAATTTGCTGAAAAAATATCCCTAGAAGTTAGCTAAATCAAAATCTCCTGACAAAAAAAAAAAAAAAAAAAAAAACTCCATACAG
>NW_015641608.1:1002062-1005347 GCF_001515625.1 Sinocyclocheilus rhinocerous | reverse complement strand
CAAAGAGTTTCTATATTTTTCCTATTTAAAACTTGACTCTTAGTTACCTAGCTGGGGACTATTTTCAGGCGCTGCGTAATATCATTGCGTCTGCTGCACCCATGGTACGGCAGGCAAAGTTCCTTGATTATTACGCCGGAATGAGAGTATAGTTCCTAGCCATATCGGCCTAGAAAATCACAACTTTTCATTTTCCGTCGGTCTTAGTACACGATGTAACTACAGAAGAGTCAAGTTTTAAATAGGAAAAATATCGAAACTCTTTGGTCATTTTTGAGCGAGATGCTAACGGTCTAATCAGATTCAATGATCTATGCTAAGCTGCAGCTAAAAGTGCTACCGCCAGACCTGGAGATCGGCTGAATGGATTCGAAAACAGTAAAACTCAACTGTTTAACTCTAGGGGAGTTGGAAAATGAGCCTATTTTCAAAAAATAGTAGAGTGTTCCTTTAAGTTTGAGGTAGGATTAAAGGGATCTAAAATATGGTCATGCAGAATAAAACGTTAATATGTGCTTTATAAGTAAACAGCCAATATGCTAGTAATATGCATGCTAATAAGCAACTAGTTAATAGTTTGAATTGGTCCCTAAACTAAAGTGTTACCCAAAATATTTACTTGCATCTTAAAATATACTGTTGAGAGGATGTGTGAGTGTGAATCTTGTGTGTATCCTTGTGTTAGTTCATATGTCATCATTGTTTGCTCAAAGATTTCCCGTATCTGCTTGTTCCAAAGGAATACTGTCAAGCTGACACCTCTGTTAAAGTGTTTAGTATCAGTGTGAGTGAGATACGGAGAGAGTGAGTGTTGTGTATGTATGATTCTGTGCTGACAGATCTGCACACTGGTCATTCACCAACTGAGGTAAACACCCCATTAATCTTGGCTTGTGAGGGTAATGACCCCGTGACCTCTCTGGGCTGATGCCGAGTTGTCCCACATGGGTATAATTGAACATAAGCCTGCTGCTACAGGATGAGAGGTGAACTCTGGGTAAAATACCCATTAGCCAATTAGAGCCTGAGAACATCTAGAGCAAGGCGATAAAAGAGTTCCCTTAAAAATACTATGAGCTTAATTTGAAGTAAATTGCAGAGACAAGCAGGCAATTTGTGGGTGAAACGGCCAGCATTTGTACCTGATTACAAGACACTCAAAACGATTGTCACTGGGATTTATGACCATTATGTTTGAGCTGTGTGTGTTTGTGCACACACTCACATATAGCCACAGTTTTGGTTGATCTTATGTGTCTTACATTTATGGACCTTCATGAAATTGTTTCAGTCTCCAAGTCTGACAGGTAACTTGTGTATACAAGGAACATGTTTTATCCTCTCCTTGTTTTCTTTTAGAGAAATTTGCTGAAAAAATATCCCTAGAAGTTAGCTAAATCAAAATCTCCTGAAAAAAAAAAAAAAAAAAAAAAAAACTCCATACAGGCTTTGTCAAGCCAACATTCAAAGTTTGTCTTTGCAAATGTTGCTTGTTTACAGTTCAAAATTCTATTTAATTCTGCTTCCTTACATTCAAATTTGAATTGCAATTATGCTTTCTGTTTGCTACCCAAATTGTAATTCAGGAATTTGAATTTTTTTCATTGGAGTAGAATTTTGCAAATTGTGTGGAAATTTTTATTTTAGTGTGTAAACAATCGTAAAAAACTGTAAAAGGCATATTAAACTTAAATCTGACTGTACAGGATTGTTTTGTTTTTCTTCTTGTAAAGGGACAATTATTTGAAAATGTGATCACTATTATAGGGAAGTGTGTTGACAAGTGACTGTTCTCTTGAGAAAAAGTACACTTTAGCATAATTTTAAAAAGAGATGTTAAAAATTTGCATTAAAAGCATATACTTGTGTGATGTTTTCAGACACTTAAATGCATGTTAGTCATTAAAAATATATATTATAGCTTAAATGCATATTAAATGCAATTAGCTGAAATTTTTTGATCCACCCAACTAGTACTTAATTAAATCTTTATATAAATGTAAAATTTTATTGTCTTTAAAATATGGTTAATGGTAAACTAAAATATACTTCAATGTCATTTCTATTAAACTTATATATCATGTATTTAAATATATTTGTAATTGCACATTTGTAATGAAGTTTCAGTTTGATATTTAAAATATATTAACTTTATATTGATTGTAATGTTGAGTAATGTTTTAAATCTACTGAGATCAACAGGTTTGCATTAGAGGTTTACGGTTTAGCAAATGGCATCTGTGAAATATCCTCACTAATGTAACGAAACCTAAATGGGTTTGTCTGTATCCTGTGTATATCCTGCATTCTATCTGGTGTAAGGAGGTCATAGTATTGGGGTTTAGCTTTGCTTTCTCCTTATGTCTCTCTTGTGTAATGATAAAACATCTCAGTGCTTGTCAGTTATAAACAATGACTTTAGCAGACTCTCCAGCCCCCTCTGTCTCTGAGCCAGGACAGTGGACTGCCAGCACATTCATAAAAACACTGTGTTTGGAATGCTGAACACGGAACAGGCTGCTTCCAAATGAATCGCAGAGCTTACGCATCTCTCTGAGGGATACGAGTATGGCCGTTAACTCAGCCTTTTCCAATCATGCTGGGCGGTTCCACCACTTCTAGATTCTTTAGAGGCTGTGGGGAATCAAGATGCTTCCATCATGAAGTGTGTCATATGCAGTTCTGACCAGCAGGATGTGGAGTGATGGGTGTTCCAGCTCAGCTGTCATGGGATGCCGTATGACTGATGGGCCAGTCGGCCTGTCTCTGTGTTTATGCTGTCTTGACCTCTGACCCTGAAGGGGCGAGGTAAGGTTAGTTTATGGAGTATCACGATAGATGGTGACCATGAGACTCAACACTGTCAGAGATAACTGACAGACCAACTAGAAAAGAGAGAGATAAAGAGAGAATGCAAAAATGAGGATGACTTAGATAAGTGAATGAAGGCGTATGTAATCTGAAATGAATAATATTGTGGGAACATAATGCAAAACAACATAATTAGAAATTTTAGGAAAAATTAATGACAGATCCATTATGCAGTTCTAAATAACAAATGGCTCAAGACAATTTCTACTACGAAAAAGCAAATAATCTTTATCCAGAATATATTATTTTGGAATATGAAACAAGTGTTTTAGTATTTTTTATATACTATTATACTTTTTTGTACGTAAGACATGTCAGGACATAATAGGACAAAATCTATAATTGAAACACCACAAATACAGAACGACAGAGTGTGTGTGTGTGTGTGTGTGTGTGTGTATGTGTGTGTGTGTG
>NW_015641608.1:989664-1002049 GCF_001515625.1 Sinocyclocheilus rhinocerous | reverse complement strand
ATATATATAAACAGTTTTTGTAATATTTTGAAATATTTTATTTTATTGATGTTATTTTTATATGCTTTGTTATGAGTTTGATTCATTTTTGGTTTTCTTTATATTTCTCTTTAGCTTTATTTATGTTTTAGTTTTATTAATGTTAGTACTTCAAATGAATCTTTATTTAATTTAAGGTAACTATCTTAAAATAAGTTTTTCCATCTAGCAGCTTTATTTTAATTAACAAAAAAAATTTTTTTTTTTTTTAGTTAACAACAACACTGCTATTAAAGTTACTTTGTAATAAAACTTACACATTAGACAGCATTTATTTAAAATGTGTATATTTTTGTGATATCTTCATTTCTTTAAAAAATCTTACTGACCCCAAACTTTATTATATTAAATATTAATTTAGGAAATATTAAATAATAATGTAATATTTTAACCATATGTTACAATAAAAAATGAGCAACTACTGATAAACTGTTCTGCTAGCTGATAATTTGTTAAGTAAGAAATCTGTAACATTTTGCAAAGTGAATGACCAAATTCAAATTGGTTGAAGTTTTGTTATTGAGGGAACTCAATCCTTTGTGTATATGCAGAAGGTGTTCTGGCAACATTTTTGCTTGTTTGGTCATAATGTTGCAGGTTAAGCTCAGGGCAGGAAGTACTGATCATAAATCAGTGGGATATCACAGACTGGAGTCAGTTACTCTAGTCCAGGCCAGCCAGCAACTCAGACCCCCCAGCAAGCGGATCAGACGCAGAGCACATTTCATCTCAACAACACTGAGAAAGAGAGAGAAATAAGGAAAGAGTACAAGAGAAACTCATATGGCCGAAACGACTCAATCAGATCATAGATATGAAACTGCAGCAGAAGGATTTCTGAAGAATTGCGAGGTAACCAAATAAAAAAGGAGGACAACTGGAGCTTAGGACTGTGAGAAAGGAGAAAGGAACATACACTGAGAAGTATGAATGTAAAATATAAAGACTATATGCTAAAGAAATGCATGTGGCCAAGTAGGAAGTTGGACAAAAACATGAAAATGTAGATTTTTTTCATGCACTTTCATTAGGAACTTTGAAAATGTTGTTTACATTTCTGTGCATGTATAAATTAATAATATGCATAGTAATGCTAATGAGCAACGAGCATGTTTGGACATTATCGCCATGCCTTGAATGTGTCAACGTGTTTATTTGTGTGTGTGAGCGAGAGCATGTTAATGAGCGGTCTTCTCTTATCTTCTCTCTTGGGTGTGTTGTTTGTAGCTGTTGTACGTCACCCATCCCTGGCACTTCAGACCAGACCATCTCTCACTGTCTCCTCGTCTCCACAGCGGCCAGACGGCTGTGAGGCCACTGGATGGAGGGAGTGCAATGAGCTGTCTTTTTTCTAATGAATAGCGCTGCTATCCTGTGAGTGACTTGTCAGATGTGACAGGCGAGACGTGAGGGATTGTTCAAAGGTAAAGTTTTAAACGGCATGCAGAAATGTATCTAAAGGAGACAGACACCAGAGAGGCATGGCTATCATGGGATAGCGGGACAGTATAGACTTATCTCTGTAATGAGAATAGAGAAAGAAAGAGGGGGTGGAATCCCAAAGGGTTTCTCTGGTCAAGAAGATAAGGGACATCAATGCTGTTGTGCATGCATTTTACAGCATGGAAGGCTTATTGTTAAAAATGTTTCCCTTTTGTAGCTCATGAGACTTTGTCTCAGATGTTTCTACTAAAATTCTTGAGACTAATGAGATAATTGATGACAGTTGTGAACTGGATGTGGATATGACATAGCCCATTTAATTTGAAAAAAAATTGACGAGAAATGCTGATATTTTTTTGGGAATGCTTGGGGCTAGCGCGGAACAGATCGAAAAACTGCTCTCAAAAACAATCATATAATAATCAATAAAACTGAATTATAAGTAAATATATAAAGTTTATATAGTCAAGGGCAGCAATACTTCAACAAAGTTGTTTCTGCCTCAAAGTAAAAAATTAAAGGGTAATTGTGAGATTAAAAATTATAAGGAAAAAGTGGTCACAAATCAATTGTGAGTTGCATTCAAAATTGCATGTTTTTTTTTGTTTTTTTTAAAGTAGGCCTAATTACATCCATATGAATGTTGTGAATATAATCTGGACTTACTACATTTACATTTACATTTATATTTTAGTCATTTAGCAGACACTTTTATCCAAAGCAACTTACAAATGAGAAAAAAACATTTGTCATGTTACTTTCACGTGACCTATCAGCTTCAGTTGCATCACTTCGTTGCCACTCACAACTCCTCTCCCATGGCCTCATGGGGTAGTAAAGTGTCCATCAGATGCGCACTCTGAAATTTCGGCGGACGTAATAGGTCAGTCATCCACCTACTGTTTTGTGAATGCTGTAAAAACTGGTCTACTCTTTTCACATACTGTCATACTATGTAGGGAAGTGCGTATTCACATGCAGGTAGTCATGTTGTAAGATATAAAGTTGCAATTAGCCTACCTTGTTATGCTGGGCTTCCATAAATAGGCCTACTTGACAGCACAATAAACTGAAATGTTCTCTAAGTTGCTTCATTCAACATCAGAGTACATTCACCAGCTCCCACAGAAATCTTGTAAATACCCAAACATAAGTTTTTCATGTCTGTTCTCAATTATGCCATCATTTTATCCCTATGACTAAAGACTTATCCATGCATGTCAGGGCTAGCTTTAAAAAACAACCATTAAAAACACAATTAAATATTAATTTGCGGTTGGTTTGACAAAGAAGTAGCATTTTTAGGCATTTAGTTGCATTCCAGAACACCGGAAGTTCCACTCAGCCGAAGCGTCTTTCTCACTCATCGCGTTTTATAATATGCTATGTAGTTCTACCCCAAAATATGCTGCTCTCAAACTGCCTAATTCAACAGTAGCCTGTCCTATTTTTGGAGACAGTTCATTCGAGATGCTACGCGAAAACAAAGGTATATTATATACAATGCGCATTCATTAGTGGTTAAACTGAAAGAGGATTGTTGAGGCGACAAAAGCTGCATTGTGACCGCGGCAGGTCCTCTCTATAGGTTACATCCTCCACGGCTCATCTTTCCGACACTATGAAACAGAAACCTCACAATATCTGGCTTAACATACAACTTTGTGTAAAGTGTTAATTACACAGATGTTAAAGAATGTGTAGCCGATTAAATAGACCACTTTCATTACTGTCATTATCCTACTTAATATGCAGTAGGTTGTTCTAAATTATTAGGCTATTATTTGTTATTGCGATGTATTAATTGAAACAAAATGTTGTTGAGTATGACAGTGATTTGAGAAAACAAAAAGTGTCATCTGTTTTGTAAAGCTGGACAAATACTACCAGGTAAACTCAGTATATGTGTCTATAAGTGGGATAGGGAAAGCGAAAATAAAAATATTTAAATTAGCTTGTGTGAGAAACTGACGCTTCTCCAGTTACCACATATTACTTCATTCATTATCAATGTTTGTCCTCATATTTACCGATAGGGGGCAGTATGTGCCACACAATGAACTTGCTGACTAAACCGAGTCCCTTCACTGTCATCTGTCTTTTGAGATCATCCTTTAGTGAATAGTTCACAATACCGTGAATAAAAATATAACGTTTACTAGGGGTATAGAACTATTTTTAAGCACTCATTCATTGCATTTAATTGTTTTGTGGAGGGGAAAAAAAACTTCTTGAAACTTCTCGAGGCAATAATTAATGGACTTGTATACTTTACTTGTAGGCCAGTCTCTCTTTAATGCTTTTCTGAGTCTCTCTTCTTCTTTTCTTCCTGTTTAATTGCCATCCTAACACCCCCACGTCAGGGTCAAGAGTCTCTCCCTTTCTCTTTCTCTCTTTACCTTCTAATCTGTTCATCGTTATAGTCTTTTTGTCAGCCCCCACGTACTCTAAAGCAATCTAATGTTGTGAACTGTCTCAAAGTATGTCTTTGACACAACTGTCTACATTTTGTCTGGGAAGACCGCATGTGTTTGCAGTGTTATTCTATTTTCCAGAATGATTCCTCCTTTCTTTTTATATTCTTGTGAGTCTTATGCACATTATTGTCTCTCTGAGTGTGAGAACGGAGAGATAAATGGGACGTGAACTTATTTACAGTATAGTACTGTTGTAATTAGATAAACAGGCCTCTAATTTTAATATAATAGAAGCCCTGACAGTAGAAACCCACACAGAATTCATTGCTGGTATCAATCAGTCATGAAACATATCAAAGCGCCTGGTGTCTGTGATATAAGAACAAGTCCTTTGCTTCACTGTTGCCATTGAATTCATTTTTGGATTTTGAGTATGATTTATTTCACAGCACATGGAAAAAAGGGAACTGAGCCCTGGGATAAAACAGTTCAGACAATGAGCCTCACATGTTGCTTTTGTATGTATGTGATCTAGGTTTTTTTTTTTTTTTTTTGGTGTAGGGTAAATGGAGATTTGCCATTTGTCTGGGTGAGCGAGCAGAGGCCATAGCACTCACCTCTCCGCCTCACACACACACACATGCTTCAGCAGATTATGACCGCTAATCTCACTTTATGGCACGCTGCCTCAGGCCGAACACTCTCGCATTCACTTTCTCTCTGATCTCTCATTCTTCTTCTGTTGCTGCTATACACTCATACAGCTGGAAGCTGGCCAGGCATCAGATCACTGTCAGTTCAGCTGAACAGAGTGAATGAATTCAAGATGAGAATTCTGTGGGCATAATAACAGTGACAGTTTACTCATATTGATAAACATGACAGTTGACACTTTTGTGGTATACAGTGGCTCCAGAAGTATCTGGACATTAAAATATATGAATGCCATAGCATTAGATAATAGAATGGGAAGATAGCACAAGCACACTTTTCTAACAAAACATTTCAATGAATGTGTTTTTAGAATATTTTGATTAAAAAAAACAATATATAGTATTTATTTTTTTATTTGTTCATTCATTCCACTCAGTTGATACTTTGGTTGCTAATGCACTGAAATTCATACATTTTCAAGTGTGTATTTTCATTTACATTTTCAAGTGTAAATAATAATTAATCAAATAAATAAATTAAAAAAGTAATTAAGACAGTCTTTGACATTTTTGTTTTAAAATAAAAAATTTTTGCCCAGATTACAGTGATACCAATAAAAAAGTAAATAGTGAAATGTTGTGTACAAAGAAAGATCGCATTACTTACTTATATATATATTTTTTTTGCATTTTCATTTACAATTTTAACTGTAAATAACTTTTTTCTTTTTTTTTTGGCCACTCAGTTTGGATTTCTAATGCAGTTAAATTCATGCATTTCCAATTGTCAATTACATTTTCAAGTTTAAATAACATTTAAAAGGCTTGTTAGTACCTAAAGTGTACCCACTTTTGAAGCTTTACTGCCCTGAGACAGTTTTGTACCTTTTTTGAGTGTGTGTATGTATGTATATACAATGGTTTTGCTGCTGATACCACAAAGTGCTGATTGTCACTGTTTCTTCTCACAGTGATGAGAAGCATAAATCAGAGAAACTGTGGACTGAGTCTTTTTTCTTTTTACTGTGGTTCTTGTTTTTTGCACCTCTGAAGTGGCTTTGAAAAAGGGTTTGCCTTTTGTGTCATCAAATGTGATTCCAACATTTTTTCTTCTAACCCTCAGACACTAAAAAAAGCAACAACACAAAAGCCTGAGCTTCAAGAGCATCTCCAGACCACAACAAAACAGTAGTAAGTGCACACACATATATTTAAAACTTAAATGCTGACATATACATTGAGAATCACACAGTCACTGCTTACTATAGAGTGCCAAGCTCCCTAACACATATGTGCCAAAACTGTTAATGATTCGGGACACATCACACAAGCCCACACATTACTTTCAAGCACGCTGATCAGAAACAGGCCTTTCTTACACAGACATATAGAGGCATGAACACAAATAAATCAAAGATCAGGCCTCATTCTGCATTCCCTTAATGTGAATCAGCATTGAAGAATTTAGCCACTAGACTGTTAAAGTGAAAAGTGAGAACAAATATTCAAAACATTAATCATGAAAACATGAATGAATCATGGAAGTATTTTTTGCACTATGATTACTGTTTCAGAAATTTGACAATTTAATATTTTATTTCATTTTTATGTAATTTTTAAGCAATCTTCAGAGATGCACAATATATCTACAGCATTTCAGTCAATGTTGTTGTTTTTTTTATTTTGCATTCTCATTTCCCCTGTTTTTACATTTAGATTACATTTGTCGCTCGGGAGTAAATGACGACTGCTGTTCATTATTACATCCAACAACAGAACACCTCAATCGCTTAGGAGTCATTCTTGTCTACATCTGCTCCAGCGGTGAAACAATGGCGGACTGATGACAGCTCACTCAGGGCGGGTCTAAGGTAAGACACCAGTCCAGTCTGTGCTGAAACGCTACTGTCAATCAAACTATCGTGGGAGGGGCCTGTCTGTGTGAGGTCACATTTGGCTCGATTTGAGAAAGGGGAAAACATTTAACGAGATTAAAAAATAAACACTAGGTGGATTTTTATCATTATAGGGTGGTTGTGTACATACACTGCCAACACACATTTAAGTTCAAACAACTTCAAAAAGTGCATGTAGCATCCTATGACCCCTTTAAAGTAAATCTTTACACTAGGTATACATACATTAGTACCATAAAGGTTATTACCTGATATTTAATTACACATTTTACATGCTGATTACTTTTGCTCTCATCTAACACTCAGTGAGGGCAATGTTAACCTTTAAAAACACAATTTAAACAAACAATTTAATAACATTGTTAAACATATAGCAAATCTCAAAATGAATATCCATTTTTCATACTCTACATTATAATTTTGCAATGCCTAAGCGCACTTAGCATTTAACCTTTCTGCTGTCCTGAAAGCCCTTTACCTAATGTGGTGTTCCCTGTCAAAAATGGCTGGCCTTTTAAAGTTTGTTTGTAAATCTCTCATTTTGCTATATTATCACAAAATCTTGGATTCAGTCTTTTTGTCTTGTTTTCTTTCAGTTAGGTTTTGTGTTTCTTTTTGGAACTGTTTGATTAAAGGCCTCATTGAGAAATTCATAAGCAGTTTTTTGTAGGCCAGCCCTTTTTGACTAGTACCACAACCTTTCAAGTGTAACAAGATTGGGAAAAATGTCCCAGAAAAGTTCACAAATTATCCAGTTTTTTGGGCGAAGTTTTAATCCAATGCGATAACTACCATTTTGGGGGAAAGAAAAACCACAACATAAGCAATTTGGTTGGTTTTAGTTTTTAAAGCTCTATTTTAAATGAAATATTAATATATTATTCATTTATTTAGTCAGAAATATTTAATTTTTATATTGCCCATTTATAAATCACCAGCCTCAGATCACTTTTAGACTCTTGTATCTCTAAATATTTTTCCTCAGAAGTGCACCAGTTCATTTTATACAGAAAAAAAATTACATAAAGCATGTCTAAAGGAGTTTTTATACACTTCCCATCACTTTCTTGTGCCTGTGAAAAAATATGTCTGAGCATTACTGCTTCTCAGCATCTTTAGCAGCGCATCTCTCTTCTAAAGTGAAGCTCACTGTAAAGGCAGCCTGGGGGAGCGTTTACACAGCACTAATGTGCATGAAATAGAGGATTAGGTTTCGAGGTGGGAGGGGAACGGACATCTCAGGGCCCAGTGGCTGCTGTGCCGTGTTCATGTTCCTCATGGGAAGGCTTAGCCTAATCGCCCCACTGTTGCACCGGCCCCCCAGGGCCCCTACACAACACCCAGAGGCCCCAAGTCTTTAATAAAACAGGGTTATGAATGTATTTGTCTTAATGCTCCAGTACTGCTGGTGTGTGTGGGTGGCAGAGAGGAGGGAGAGGGAAGACGAGAGGAAAGAGAAGGGGAATGGTGCCGCCTTTGAATGGCAGAACTGTGTCCAGTTTAACGGAGCCACTTTAAGCCGATTTTTTCGGGTCACATCGGCACCAATGAGGGATTAACTTTGTTCACATCAACGCCCGATTGAGATCCCGGCCTCGCCGCATCCTACATCTCGCTCTGAGGAAAAAAGGTCCACAGTTGCCCAATTTGTACCAGCCAGGGAGAAGAAAGAATTGGCCATCCTATGAAGGACAAAAAGAAAAATTAGCTCAGTTTTGCTGTTTTTTTTTTTTTTTTTTTTCAGTCCCTGTCCCAGAGAATTAAGGTTTTCCCACAAGGGATCAAATGGATGATGAATACTAGTGTCTCTAATTCTCCTTTTCTGTCCATCAAAAGAAGGAGCTTGTTCTCACAGGCATCAACGTTAGAGTGCTGTGCAAAAAAAACAGGTGGTGTTAGTGCATACAAGTGTGTTTGTATATGATTGCCAGAATATATTCACAGTAAACAGGTGTGAGTCTGACAGTCTTTATGTGTGTCAATAACATTAATGGCTTTTCCGTCAATTTCCCACAGTGACGTTTCTTCGCCCTGAGGCGGTTTGCACAGATTCAACAGCATTTTCATTTGTAAAACACAATTAATCATAAAAGCCATTGCGAGTGCGTTTGTGTAGAATCTCTGAGGAAATTCCAATTGTCTCGGGTTGAGTTGTGAATATCGTGTTTACCATTTTCTCCTGGCTCATTCTCACTATGTTATTATCCATAATCATATGAGTAAACAAACTCCTTGAAAGCTGCATAATTAATGTTGGCCTTGTCAGCTCCTCTGGGCCTCTCTCTAATCTATTTTTCGAACACACTCTCATTATAAACATAAAAGACTGAATCAAAAATGTGTCGGAGTAGAGTACATGTACATGCAGTCATGGTGTTAAAAGAGAGGAGGAGAAAGAGTCAGACTGAAATATGTTTACTCTATCTCAGCAATGTATAAACAACAAAGCTTAATGCTATTTACATGCACTAAACATTAGTATTCAGACACTATTTGCACAGAAAAAGTGAGAAATGGGTGGAAAACTAAATTCCAGAGTTTTTTGAATACCTTTTGCACTGAAGGGAGAGTATATGGATCAGTGATCTAATTTTTTGTCCTATCTATTAAATTATTCACAAAAATTCATTCATACATACTAAAGAGGACCCCTGCAGTTCTTCAAGACTGTGTCAAGATCCAATAAGTACTGTATGAGATCATTTGACCTTTTTACAGCAAAGTAAACTCTCTAAGACTCTATAAAATATTATGAATTACTAATTTATAATTGGTGTAAAAAGAGTACGTTGAAAATACATTTAAAAACATCTTTGAATATAATAATTGTACATTAAATGTGTAAGGAAAATGTTATTACTTTTTACTTGATAGTTAAACTGTATGACATTTTACAGTCATTTAATTAAAACCTTTTTTGAAAATGTTTTGTAAAGTTTTTCTAAACCCATATATAAAACCAAAATAAATATATAGAGTACATTTTTCTTTTCTTTTCTGCATTTTAACACATGTTCACAGTTAGTCCAATTTATTTAACTTTTAATCTTTTGCAATCTAAATTGCTGGTGTCTTCTAAAGATGGACATGCATAAATCAGGGCCCTCTAGACAAAGTCATTGCATTGAATGTCAGCTGTAAAAGAAAGACAGAAAAGAGACATTCTGCAGGTGCAGTGGGGAACACATGGGGGCAACAGAAGAAACTCATCATACATATAAAATCTGATTCATGTCATGACCTCTGACTTTTGGGTGGCTGAAGCTGGAGTGGGCGTCGACAGCTCTAGTTCCTGCCAGTTCCTGATTTAGCTGCTCTCTGATTGGCTGATTAAGTTGGAGAATCCACAAAGTGGTAGCTAGATTCGAATCCTCTGCATCTGGGCAGAGAAGAGCATTTCAGTATTTGTGGGAGACAGGAAGGAATAGAGACAGAAACGTATATGAAAAACAAAACAGAAGACATTCATAAATCATATGTGACATTAGGGAAAACTAGAAAACCACTGAGGTCACCATTCACACCATAACTGCAACCAAAAATTACAGAGTGATTGACAATGGAGGGAAAAAACAAGGACAGCAAGAGATATGTGCGGAAAAGATGCCTGGAACATTTCATGAAATTATCATGCAACCTTTTTAAGTTATTGCACTCACTTGTGCATGTAATTTGTGAATGGTTTATTGGCAGCTAATCCCACTGAGGTGAATTTAGTGACCTAATTCAATTGCATAAAGGGATGACTTTGTACATCCAGGTGCATATTAAGGGATAATGTACATACATCGTTAAAATAAACCCTGACAGGGCATAATAACACTTTTAAGGGTTTATTTTGTGACAATGGCTGTACATTATCCAACTTGACAGCTTATCAAATAAATGAATGAGTTTATTTTATTATGTGAGAAGAAAAAGACTGCAGAGGGATATTACACCTAAAACTAGCAAAGCAATGCATGTAATCAGTCAATTATTCAGATTAGTAGCCAATATATACAGTATATAAATATTTGACCACAGATTTATCTGCTTGATTTTGATTGGTCTATCACAGAATTCTAAGAATGATGCGAATGACCAATCAGAATCAAGCAGAAATGTCACGCCCAATTTAACACATGGCTCCTCAAATTTTTGACCAAAGTTGTTTCTCAGCTTTCAAAAAAAAAAAAAAAAAATCCTTCTAGATTAGAAGTTGCAGATGTATTGTAGATAAAACAACTGGTGCTGCAAATTTGTCATGAAATCTACCGCTTTGAATCCAGATTATGTCATTTCTATCATTCATGCCGTTTCTGTGCACATTTTACAAAATATTTGTCAATACAAGACTACCAACAAGTGTTAGCATTTAATAAGGTATTTATTATTTTATTATTCATTTAAATATCAACATTAAGCTCTGGTCTCCTTGCATAATATATGACAGTAACACCACTAGACTATCACACCTTACAATCACAGTGAAAACTGCCTGTCACCGTTGCTCACTCAAAGAAAATAGCACCCCTGGAATCAAATGTTAATGATCTTTGTTATTATTTTAATATGTTATTTTCTTTCCTTCCATTTTCAGGCCTGCAAGAGGAGCTGACAGGTCTCCTGAAGAGGGATGGCTATTTCCACATACAGTGTTACTGGCACGAGCGAGGAGAATGGAAGCCCTCGCAAGTCCACCTGTGAGTGTTTTCTGAAGAGAGGATAGAAAATACAAGAGGAGTGGGTGGTCACCGTGCTACTGGGTTTGTGTGGGCGAGCGTGTGTGTGCGTCTCGGTGAGCCAGCTCCCATGCTTGGTAAAAATCACCTCATTTTTCACTTGAGTGGCTCTCTTTGGGCATTCCCCCCCTCCATCGACCCCTTCAGAGTAAAATTCCTCTAGTGAGTGTGAAGACTGCACTCGCAGTGCCCCCCACTCCCCCAGCACACACCGAGGGGCATTGAAAATGCATTAACACCAAATCAATGGAAAACAGTGGAAAAAAAGCAAAAAGAGAGAGGACGAAAAAAAATCTCCTTAGCAACATAATCTAGATGGCCTCACGAAAGGAGAGGGGAGAGTGAAAAGAAAGGGGAAAAGAGAAAGGGGAGGGGGTAGCTGAGCGTTTAGTGCCGAATAAGAGACTGAACACTGAGAGGTCTTGCACACAGACAGCGACAAAATGGAGAGTTAACACAAGAGAAACTGTTCCTATTTAACACCAGGGGAAAAGCGACTATATTAACACCCTCCCATTAGGGGGCAGGGGGGAAGAGTGGAGGCTGTGAGGACAGGATAGACCCCTAAAAACACTCTCCCAAGGGAACAGAGAAAGTCAGCAATAATTGATTGGGTGTGTGTGTGTTTTACATTTTTTTTTATTTGTTTTCTTCCTGATAACGTATATTTTCTTATATACTGCAATATGTCTTTTATGTAAGAAATTATTTATATTATTCAAATTGGTTTATTTAAATTATTACTTTAAAAGTGTTATGAATTATATTATATTATATTGTATGTGACCCTGGACCACAAAACCAGTCTTAAGTCGCACAGGTATACAGTATTTGTAGCAATGGCCAACAATACATTGTATGGGTCAAAATGATAAATTTTTCGTTTATGCCAAAAATATTAAGTAAAGATCATGTTCCATGAAGATATTTTGTATTAAATATATCAAAACTTCATTTTTGATTAGTAATATGCATTGCTAAGGACTTCATTTGGACAACTTTAAAGGCGATTTTCTCAATATTTTGATTTTTTTTTTTGCTCCCTCAGATTCCAGGTTTTCAAATAGTTGTATCTCGGCCAAATATTGTCTGATCCTAATAAACCATACATCAATGGAAAGCTTAGTTAGTCAGCTTCCAGATGATGTATCAATATTAGTTTCCAAAAATTGACACTTAAGACTGGTTTTGTG